>NC_141626.1:48479175-48779175 GCF_047967505.1 Dipteris shenzhenensis | reverse complement strand
TCAACTACCTGATCCTTTGTGTTGACATAAACTAGATCAATAAGACCTAGTAAAACCTTTTCCCACACATAGTGATAATGCACCTCAATGTGCTTTGTTCTAGCATGATAGACTGGGTTATTTGTGCCAAGTATACATTGCTCATGTTGTCACAATAAATGACAACTGGCCCATCTGTAGACTGATGCATATCATAAAGTAGCTTATGCAACCAAGCTACCTCACATGCAGCCATTGCTGCACCCCTGTACTCAGCCTCTGTGCTCGATAAGGCAACTGTAGGCTGTTTCTTGCTGCTCCATGTGACTGCAGCACTCCCAAAAGAGAACACAAATCCACTAGTAGATCGTCTATCAGAAATACTACCAGCCCAATCAGCATAAGTGTATCCATGCAACTGTATCTAAACCCCAGTCTCATAAAATAGTCCATACTACAATGTGGACTTCACATACCTGAGTATGCGTCTAGCCGCATCCAAATGCAGTCTCCTTGGAGCCTGCATAAACTGACTTACCAATCCAATAGCATAGCTCAAATTTGGCCTAGTGATAGTCATATAAATCAAACTTCCTACTATGCGTCTGTACATAGTAGGGTCTTCTAGAAGCTCACTTGCATCTGCGCTCAGCTTTACATTCTCCCCCAAAGGAACTGAAATAGGCTTACAGCCTGTCATCCCATATTTGGACAGCATGTCTGCAAGGGCCGTATCCCACTTGGTGATCTAATCACCTCAATGCCCAAGAAATAATGCAGCTCTCCCAAATCCCATTAGGGAAAAAGGGAACTCATTTTGGGGCCCTGTAAGAAATTCACTATTTATTTATTTATTTCTCTCCTAAAAGACCTCAAAAATAGTAAAATACGGAAACGTGGCTCAGAACTGTCAGTAAGGACTACAGAACTATCAATTTAAAAAGGAATAAGATAATCTTTTGTCTGACTAACACGATTTTGCATTAAATATCTCCTTAGATTTTTTTTGTTTACCAAAGATTCCGCATCTCTTTTGCCGACGTGTGCAGGCCTTTCATAAAGAGTCCATCACTGAACTTGGTGATTGCAAGTTTTCAAAATATTCACATGGAAACCGCCACACTTCCACGATTCATGTTACAAAACGACTATGAGATTGAAAAACAAACTTCGCAACCTCAGAAGCACAAAAAATGGCCGATACTAGTGAGTCACTATCTCAGAAGAAGCGATTACACCATCTTCACATCGACTTAGAAGAACAATATGCTCTAGCACAAAAAAGACGAAAGGATACGGTGCTGAATGCTCAACAGCGGGAAAATATGAGAAGAGAAGGGCTTCAACATATTGACTTATGGTGCGATGGAAGCATATATCCAAAATGTCAAGTAAAAAACTCTACACCTCCATTTGTCAATCCCACCACATTACTGAGGTTTGCCGGCGATGGATAAAATGGACTTCTTGGTTATATTTCAGCGCAGTCTGCATTTGCGGAAACGTATAAAATGATGTACCTACAAGAAAAGGGGGCCAAGATGCAGGAGATAGCCATTCGTGCAAAATTGGAGCAACAGTTGCAGAATGAAATTGAGGAGCATTCAAAGAGTAAAAAAGAGTTGACAAGCGCAAGAAAGAAGAGAACCGTGCTTGGAGACAAACTACGTAGTACCAAGAAGATTAAAAACATTGCAAATTTGAAGGCTGGGACTGGTGGATGCAAGCGACGAATTCAGGAAGCAAGGTTAGATTGAAATTTATCATTTTGTATACTCAAAAAGGCTCTCTTCCAGACTATATCTATTTCGTCGATTGTCGCAAAACAAGAATGGAGGTGCTGAATGATATAGGCATATTGTGTTGTTACTACAGGATATTATTGGAGCCTGCAAAAGAAAATATGGACCCGAACCTTCTTCCTGTTAAACAAATGAAAGGATTGCTTTCTTGCGGTGTAGCAAAAGGTTTGATTGAGGAAAAAAAATACAAAACAGTCAAACGCAATGTTGTAGAGGACTTTGTATCCAATAATCAAGTTGATGGCGCTATAATCCAAGAGGCTCTTGATGTTAGTGGAGTTAGCAGGAAGGGATATAGTTCGATTTTCCATGCGATATCCTCAACTTTGAAAGATCAAAGGATTAAACGAGTTTAACTGCCAAATCCAGCAATCGTGTGGAGGATAAGAGGTCATTTGAATGAAAGTATAGATGAATTTATTGGGCAATATATCCATATTGAAGAAATATTTCATGGTGTTAAAGGAACCACTATGCATGATCCTTGGAACAATATATTTTTAGATCTACAACAACTTCAAAAAAGAATGGTCGAGCTTTATGGAATTACATTTGAGGAGTGCAAAGGCATTTTGAAATTTGTTATCAAACTGGATGAGTGTGAGGTTGTAAAGGAAAAGAAAATGGAAAGAGTTACTATTACATTGATGAATGGAGCAATTGATACATCATTGACTGAAGCGAGTTCGAAGTATTTTAGTGTGCAGTCAGAGAAACACACATGGTGGTTAGGCTCGTTCCAGGTATGATCATTTTTTGTTTTATACTTGATTTTGGTCATTGTTTTCAAATCTGTTATAGTAATACTTTTGTTTTCTATAATCTGGCAGGTGAAGACCGAAGACCATGAAACACTAGATTGGGTGTTTCACCACACGGAAATACCAAGAATAATCAAAAGACAAGTGCAAGGCGAGAATCTCCATGTTGCAGGAAAAGGTGATTTTCAAGTAGAGTGGCACATGGCCGGGGATCTTAAAACACTTAAGTGCATGTATAATATTAGTAAAGGAGCAACTCAAAGTCTCCTTATCTTTACTGCAAAGAATCAGCTCAAGTAATGGATTCAAAATGGTGAAAGAGAGCACCTAATAGAGATAAAGTTGACCCTGACTTCAAGGCCATTCTGGACATTCCACTATGTAATGTTCACATCTGCACATTGCATGGTCTATGTTGAATTATTGAGAAATTGGTATTTTTATATATTGGATTTGCTTGGAAACTCCATCCCGAAAAAAATAGAAAGGATGCTCTTCAAGCATTCGAAAAAGTGTTATCCGATATAGGCCTGCATGGAGGAGATGTTCAAATCACAAAGGATTTTAAAAAGTCTACCGATGGCAAGGAGGTACCAATCAAGCCCTCTATTGGTGGTGTTAAGGCAAGAAGATTCTTGTCTCGACCCAAACACAGTAAGCAAGTAAGGCAAGGTAGAACAGTTTCAAAATTAATTATGGATTGTGGAAGCAAGTCCATAATGTTGTGAAAGATCATGAGGCAGATGGGGAAGCACGAAATAGGAAGGCAGAGGTGTGGAGGTCTCTTGATCAACTCTTCATGTTCTGTGACAAAGTAACATGGACAAAGAGTGATTACAAGAACTTTGAGGAGGCAATTAAACATTTTGGGAAGTCAATAAAAGACGCGTGGATAGCCTGCAATATAACTCACTACATGGTAAGGTTCTGTCTTTTTCTTTTACTTAAGTGTGATCCTCTTTTTTTTATTACTTACTATGCATTCTTATGTCTTACAGCATATCATATACAACCACCTTCCCTATTTTGTCAAAAAGTATGGATGCCCAGCAATTTGGTCTACCCAAGGCATGGAGAAGTCTCACTACATGGCACGTAATGCATTTTTTAGACACACACAACACTATGGAGGGAGTCAGAAGGCAAATAGTCTGAAGGAAGTCTTCCAATGGTTTTACCGAGGCATATTACAGAGGCTGCATGCTAAAAGAAAAGTTGCTAGCTCCAAAATCATGCTTGCTTTTCTTCTAGCCCAAAAGCAAAGACGAAGACAAGCTCTAGACAATTCAATTGCAGTAGAGAGACATAGACAATGGAGGGAATAGAAGATATTTAGAAACCATAAATGGACAAGTAAACATGAATAGGACTCATTTGTAACTTATTGGTGTTATGTCCACATGTTTTCAAACTCATTCAATAGAAATTTTTTTAGTGGAACAAGTGACTCTTGGTGTTATGCATGAAAAGTATTTCTTTTGTGAAACATATGATCTAAACTTAATACAATTTGTTCACAATTTCAATATATTGTTTGTTTAATATTTAACGACACCACTCTATGTAAATGTACAAATATTTTCATCTTCAACTTATTGTTCATTTATACAAGATCATACCAGATATCAAAGACTTTGTACAAATCAGTTCAAATTTAATATAATGTTTGTGCTATATTTGATGACTAAATCCTATTTCTCCCAGGGCCTGCCGATCGGAACTCTCTTTTTGATCTTGATTGGAGTCTTTTTCTTCTTTATTGGCTTGATGTTGACTGTCTGTTTATCAATGCTTGCCTCTGTTGCTTGTCTGGGAGGGGTATCCTTTTCTTCAGCTGTCTCCACTTGTTTCTCTTCTTGGACTATGTGGCCTGATGCAATCATGGGTGGCTCTCGAAACCTTACGAGCTGGTGTTTTCCATAGCCCTCCAGATATTTGGGCTCCTTAACACCACATGCTAATGCATAAGAAGTGTAAGACAAAAAGTAAGCGGCCCTAGAGGCCTGCTTATTCACATAATCTCCAAATATATCTATGGCAGACAACCTCTCTATCAAAATGATCTTTTCCTTTTGCCATGAAAGAACATGTCCATCTAAAGCCCTGGACAAACATTTTAAGAAGTAAACAATGGCTTCTCCATTGTTGCTCAACTGCCTATGGTAAATCAAGATCTTGGCACTGCCTAGATCATGAATATAATGAGCTAGGCCTGACACTTTGTGAAACCCAACCGGCCTGCTTCCACTTGATCTCTGGAGGAATGTGTCATCCTCAATTTGTAGCTGCCACATATCAAAAGATTGGAGTGAGACAATACACAACCTACAAAAACAAAGTTAAGCAGAAGTCAAAGTATTTGATTTGAAGTACCTTCTCATTTTCATCAGCAACAAGCAGTTCATCTTTCCAAAGATTTATTCCTCTCCCCTCTTGTCCAGCCTCTTCTTTAGGCTTTTTTGTGTATAGTGCTGAGAGATTCATAGCTTCCTGTGTGAGCTGGAAGGCAGCTTCATTTGGCTCTTGGATTAGCCTCTTTGAAACAAAATGTAAGGGCCTCTTGGATTAGCCTCTTTGAAACAACATTTCCAAAGCCAGTAGTGAATGGTCATCCTCTATGCCAACCTCCTTGTCAAGCCTTGAGCCTGGGCAATAAGGGAAATGGCATAGTCCTCCCTCAAATTGAACATACACTCTATATCATGGAGGAAAACATAATCTTTTCCACCAATCAAGACACCTGGAAGCATGGGCACTGCATAGTTGCTGCTCTGAACATCAAAATCTTCAACTGGCTCTGCTCCCCTCAGAGTTTTTGTCCTCAGTTGAACAAGGTCAAGAGCAGCCACTTGCAGCCCCTCATCCTGAAGGTTGATATCTTCTTCTTGCTCTGCCATTTCTGTGACCAAAGAAACATCCTCCTTTTCCTCTGCTTCAGATGTGTCTTCTTCTTCTATCTCCTGCCCTTGTTCATCCAAAGACTCCTGACTGAAGACAATGTACATAAGAAATGCCATGGTTTCCTCCAGCACTCTGCACTTTCTGGTGTGCAAAGTACAGTTGAATTTATATTGATCAGGCAGGCTATTAAATCTTCTGTTCACATGGTACCTCAGCCTGTCATTGGAGACAATATGATTTATATGCACAAAAACCTTTTCTCCTTCCACAATTCTTCCTGCCTCTGTCAGTTCTTTGAAGGTATCCCAATAGTCTGAAAGAAAATCTTTGTGCTGCTCCAGTACAGAGCTCATTGTGAACTCCATGTTGAAAATACTGTGGTATATATGGAAGTTACTCTGAGCCTTGCATTTGTGAAGAAACTCAAATTGGAGCAAATCTGGAGAATTGTCCTCTTCTGGTTCCATTTGTTTTTTGATGGAAGAATCAGCACTCTGCTCCAATCTCTTCTTTTTGCCTGTTCAAAAACTTATATACTATGAATTCTATATGCTGACATATGCAATCAGTGAATGCATTGGATATCACCAGATAATTCCTTCATGACATCTCATGACTCGCCTGGTGATTGCTGTGGTCTAATTATAGCAGCAGAAAAGTCCAGCTTCCTCTTGAAAGGTGGGGCCTGGGAGCCAGCTGTTCCAAAGCAAAAACATTTCTCATCATCAATGAAGATTTCCACAGGGCTAAAGATAGCAAATTAATGAGGTAGAAGTGAGAACCAAATCAGACACAGGAATTTGTAGCAAAACGCGATGGGAGACCATTTGGAAAATATAAAGCACTCTCCTCGCATTTTGTTGCAAATTCTCCAGTTCTGTTCATGTGCATGTCAAATCAAACACTAGGTTCATCTCAGTGATTCCTGGACACTATGATCTCATATGCAAGAGAAATGCTGGAGCTGAGTGAAACTTTTCATGAGGAACGTGTCAACAACAGGAATTTGTAGCAAAATGCGATATGGGCTATTTAGAGATTTATAAACCACTCTCCTCGCATTTTGTTGCAAATTCTCCAGTTCTGTTCATGTGCATGTCAAATCAAGCACTAGGTTCATCTCAGTGATTCCTGGACACTATGATCTCATATGCAAGAGAAATAATGGAGCTGAGTGAAACTTTTCATGAGGAATGTGTCAACAACAGGAATTTGCAGCAAAATGCGATATGGGCTATTTAGAGAATTATAAACCACTCTCCTCGCATTTTGTTGCAAATTTCTAGTTTCTATTCATATCCATCTCCAATCAAATTCTTGGGTGATATACCACATTCTTGGACAGTATAAATTGAAAATGTAACAAGAAGGGTGGAGCTGAGTGAAGACATTTGGACATCAAAAATCCAATGGATGGAAGAAATATATGTTAAAAAACATTGAAACCAATCTAGAATTCTGACCTTTTTTTTCCTTTTCCATGCTATTGGAGTTGCACTGGTAAATCTCCTACTCTTTCACTAGCTTGAACTCTGCACTCTAGGTAACCTAGAGATCTGGCAGTAGTAGTAGTCTTCAGGCAGGTTGCAGTCTGGATGGAGTGTGCTGGGTAGGAAAGGATCAGAGAGAAGGAAATGGAAGATGCGAGGGTCATGGCAGGGATGAAAGATTGGGAGGCAGGGGAGGGAAGAGTGGTTGTGGTAATGATTATGAAATCATGAATGGCACAAGTTCCAAGGCATAAAGTGTACTTTCACACATGCCAAATTTCAAACTCCAAGAGATCTGGGTCCCATCCACACGTGTGAAAAACGACTACATTCCATATGTGTGGGATTTAGAAGATGCCTTATTTGTATTTGCACTTATTTGTAGTATCCTGTTTTAGACCTCTTGCCCTCCAGTCTCTGCTCTCTTGCCTCCCGACCTCCATACTCTACAACATCAGCATCCTGTCCAGCACCACAGGTTCATCCTCAGCACAGGTTACTCATCAGCAGCACAGCACATTCACAGATAGATTCCAGGTCAGTAACAATGGGTTCTCCCCTTAGTCTCTACAATCTTCTTGCCTACAATAGAAACAATTCATCCTGCATGGAAATGCATAGACTCAAGTCAAGACAGAGAAAGCACTGTAGGAATGCAGATCTTCAAGTGTGATATTTGCATGTGAGTGTAAAACTGTACTTATGGGTTCTCCCTTCAGTCTGTGCACACTTCTTGCCTTCCATAGACTCAATCCGTCCTGCATGGTTATGCAAACACCTTCAAATGACTGAAGGCATATTCTAGCATGCTGCCTCATGAATTTGCAGGAAAACGTGAGGAGAAGGCCTTAGGAATTTCAAACAACTGAAATTGCATTTTGTTGCAAATATTAAAATATTGCTTCATCAACCCCTGTCATTCTGGTTTTGTGACTTCCATAGCTATCCATAGCTGTAATCTTCTTGCATAAACTCCATTCATACTGTATTTAGTTGTAGAGACAGAGAAATCACTGTAGGAATGCACCAGCATGTCATTTCAGGAATTTGCAGCAAAACGCGATTTGGACCTGTTTGGAATTTCAAACTCCTCATATCGCATTTTATTGCAAATTTCTCTATATTGCTTCATCCACCCCTGTGATTGCCTTTTTTTTGTCAAAACATGTTCTCCATGTCTGTAATCTCTTTCCAATCCTTTGTATGCAGTTTTTCAGAGTGATGGCAAGAACCAAGTCAACTGCAAGGAAAGTTGGCAAAGGGCCAGGGCTTGCAGCAACAGCAGCTGGGGCAGGTACCAAGAAATTTAGTGTGCCTCCAAAGGGAAGAGCTGCACATGGCAGGATGGGTAAGCCAATGAGCCTGCTCAAGCAAAAGGCCAAAAGATTGAATCATGGTACAGGTGTGCTAAGGGAGATCAGGAGGCAACAGAAAGCTATAGGCTTTGCAATACCCAAGGCACCTTTTCAAAGACTGGTGAGAGAAATTTGTGATAGTTGGAACCTTGGGTTTAGGTGGAATAGAACTACCATTCTTTCCTTACAGGAAATGGCAGAGGATTACTTGGAAAAATATTTTGAAGATGCAATGCTTGTAGCAGCCCATGCTCACAGGGTGACTTTGATGGCCAAAGACTTCAACACTTTGTCCAAAGTGAGATGGAGGTATGACAAGCTTGTTCATCCTGTGGAATGGCAGGACATAAAGATGAGAGACATATTGCTAATTCCACCTACAAGGAAGTTGAAGGTTGATGAGGTAAAGGTTGTTGAGGTAACGCACTCAAAGAACACCAGAGGGAAGGCTGCTTATGAGGAGTCACTGAAGCAACAAATAAAAGAAACAAAATCTGTTATAGATGTGGAGACTGGAAAGAAGGAGCTGCAGATACATAGAAGGTTGCAGGAGCTGGGCCCTGATGTAGTTGTCCATATTGAGGATGAAGTTTCAGTGAATGATTTTGACTTGACAAAACAATGCTTAGCAGCATTGGCTCATAAGAATGAGTATTGCTCAGATACTATCATTCTTGCAATGCTCTAGTAAGTGTCTATTATTTTACATTTTTTGCAAATCAATCCTCTTGGTACCTCCTTTATAACCTACCCTAATTATTTTTTGGTCCTATGCAGCATGATGAGAAGCTGGCTTCACCCCTCTGTACAGCATACAGTCCATATTATTGATCCTGCCATTTCTTCTAAATTAAGAGATGCAAAGGAGACTCCCATTAGTATTTCCAGCTGGTTCAAACACTGCAATTTTGAAGTAATTGATGTTTTGCTACTTCCATACCATAGCAGGTATGTGCGTGACTACTTCTTTTAAGATTCTTCTTTTAGATTGGGAACTCTTGTAGCCTTTGATTTCCTTATGCTTTTTTCCTTATGCAGTGACCACTGGAGTTTTGTTTCTATTGACATCCAGCAGAAACAATGCTTTCTATTCAACTCTCTTAAAAACACACACAGAGAGCTGAAATTGTAAGTGCTGTGTGTGCTTTTTGAACTTAAAACTTCATTATTTTGATATCATACTATCTAAATTATACATATTGCAGTTGTATCAGAAGGCTTTTAGATGCATTGGATCACTGTCCTCCCAATGTCTCTCTTTTGGATTCAATAGAGCCAATAAGTCTAGAGGTAAAAAGTCTATTAAATGCTATGTCTTTGAACTTATTGAATAATTTTGTTTTGTGTAGATGCTAACAGTTTCTAACATATCTTTCCAACTGTACAGACACCACAACAAAATGATTCAAGTAGCTGCGGATGGAGAGTGCTGATCAATGCAAAATATCTACTTTCAAGCTACTTTGAGAAGGAACAGCCAGACCTTGTAAGGAAAAATAATTTTCATTTAGCTTGAAGATAATGCATAATGATACAAAGTGTTCTAAATTATCATCTGCCATTGCAGATGAAAGAGGATAGCTTCAGCTCAAACTATGTACATAATTTTAGAGCTCATACAATTTGGAGATTTTTGAGCTATGCCTCCCCCAAACCTATTGTACCAGCTACTGTGGAGCTGGGTGAGAGCTCTAAAGTACAAGAAGGTGTCATACACCTTGATGCCACAGATGAAGTACCTAATGCTGAGGACCAGAAGCCACAGGAGCAATCACATAGTGCTGAGGAGGAGAAGACACAGGAGCAAAGACCTGCTGCTAATGTTGTTGAGGAGAAGGTGGAGCAGCAGCAAAGAGATGCTCCTGGGGTAGTGGAGGAGACAATGGAGCAACACCAACATACTGCACAGGACAGGATGGAGCGACAGGATGGAGCAGCAGAAAAAAGATCCTCCAAAAAATGTAGAGCAGCCTCTGGATCAAGCTGTACATAAATAGAAAATGGATGTCAGACATATGTTCTACTATTTAACTAAACAGTTATGTACAAAATCTTACTTGATTGAATACAAAACCTTTGTTTATGGAGTCTGTGTTATCTCAATTTTTAAATTTTCGATGTCTTTGCATTTTATTGAGCTCTCTCTTCTTTTGAGCAACTGCAAAAAAGCAATATGAATCAGAGTGGTAAACTAAACTAATAGCAATGCTTAATGAGACTAGGATAAATCAGATGGTGTACCTTTTTGTTGTTGTAGATAAATAAAAAGTCGTTTGAGATAGAACCTTCTGTCTCAAACAGAATGTCACTGCGCAATTGAGCTAGGGAGCAACATTCTCTTAATGAGATATTGACTAGCACATCACCATTCTCAACAACATCAATATCAATAAGTTTATTTTCTGCACCAAAAGAATCTTCATCTTGATCCATTGGGACTAGTTTTGTGCCTAGCATTCGACTGCGCTTGTAATAAAAAGAGAAAATAAAATGTTGTGATGCAACCATGTACTTCAGTTGCATAGAAGGTTGGACAACCTCACAAAACACTGAACTACATGTCTTCTTATCCCAACCTTTATCCAAAAATTGTGGCATGCATGCCGAATTTGTTGCTTTAACTGTGAACATTGTTTTTGAAACCTTCACTGGAAAGGTATTAAACAAGTCCACAAAAATTGTGAGAGGCATGCATAAAGAAATTCTTACTATCCTAGTGGCAATATTGGGCCTCAGAGCTTTCTGTACTTCTGTAAAAAGCTTCGCCCTATATGCCTCTGTAACACTAGAATGTGGGTGAGGCCAATCCATTGAATTCCATGCCGGAAGGTCTTGTTTTATTAATACACCATGTGTGTTAGCTTTGTCCAGCAACTGATAAAAATGATCAGTAAAAAATATACCCGATTGAGCTAGCTCTGTTGCACATCGACCTTGGTATTGTTGTTCTCCTATCGATCCATGCAGAACATCTATAAATCCCAGAATACAATCGATGTTTTGCCATGTCTCATACGATGAAGGATATAAATCTGAAATAAAACAACACAAGAATGTCAATAAGCTAAGAGAGAAAGCTTCATCTTAAAAATCCGTACACCTCGTAAAGAAAAAAACCACAATAGAAAAATATACAATCAGGCCTATGTTGCGGAAGATTTTTTGGATAGTCTCGCAAGACAAGTTCTTTATGCATGTACACATGTTGAATCAAAACTTCTTTCATGGATATCTTCCCTCTGGTGATTTTAAAGTCTCATACTCTTCCCTTCCACGACACCAAGAAAATGTTTTTTGTATGGGGTCTTTTTCTTTTGCTAGGTTGCATGAGCACCCATGCTCCTTTCGAAACACTAAACCTTTCCCAAGTTCCTTCCATTTTGACTGTACTTGAATTCTCTACCGACGAAATAGAAGAAACAGGTCGATGGGGTAAGGATGTTTGGTATAATTCTGCCTTCGTAGCATTATCATCCGCAGAGCATCTTCCACAAGAACGGCCGTGGTTTTGGTTCACCATGGAGATTTTTTGAATCTGTAACAATAGCAAAGTAATGTAACTAAGATAACAATTTGAAGTTTCAAGAAAGAGAAAGTGGGCAGACAGACAGTTGACGAGAAACATCTTACTCTACGCCAAACAGGATCAAGGGAGCAGTTTTGGAAAAGAAAGGCTGCTGCACAATGAGGCAATGGTGTAGAATGGTAGACCTTTCGCACAAAAGGCGGCACAACATTTCAAAGTTCAAAGGAAGGTGGAAGCGGGAAGGCCTTTGTCAGATAAAATGTCAGTTTAGATTCTATCTTCTTGTCCAAAGATCTTGTGAGAATAAAAACCCAATCTCCACATTAATGTAGCACGCTTGTACCTACATAAAGTATTGTTTCTTTTTTTTTATTTTCTCTTATTTTCGTGAATTTTCAATGTTACATTGGCCCTCTATTGATTGGTTGAGAGCTTATTTTTCCAAACCGTAAAAGGCCCCAAAATGAGCTCCCTTTTTTCCTAATGTACATCTCAAACTTCTGCTTCAATAGCATTTTCACATGAAGGATATCTTCATCAGTATTTCCTATGACGATCAAATCATCAACATAAATGATGCAGCATAATACCTTTCTCTGTTTTTCTCACATAAAGTGAGAAATCTGGCTTGGAAATCTGAAAGCCAATAGTGACAAGATACTGTCCTATCTTTTCAGACCATGCTCTAGGTGCTTGCTTCAAGCCATACAAGGCTTTCTTCAACCTGCAAACAAACTCAGGATGAACAGCATGAACATAACCTGGTGGCTGCTCCATAAAGACCTCTTCTTGCAAATCACCATGCAAGAAGGCATTCTTTACATCCATCTGATGTTAAGACCATCCCTTTGATGCAGCCATAGCACTGACTGCTCTTACAATTGCCATCCTTGCAATCGGACTGAATGTTTCTTCATAATCAATGCCATATGTCTGTGCATACCCCTTGACAACTAATCTTGCCTTGTATCTGTTCACAGAACCATCTGCATTGTGCTTCACCTTATAAACCCACTTATAGCCAATTGCATTCTTGTCTTTAGGCAAAGGCACCAATTCCCATGTAGCATTTGCTTCCAAGGCATCCATTTCTTCATCCATGGCTTTCTCCCATTTTTTTTTCCCATGGCTTACTCAAAAGAAGTGGGTTCTGGTTCCTATATCACTTTGACCATATAGGCATAGTGAATGGCTGTAAATCCATCATATTTCAACCTATCCACAGGATACCTAGCTCTAGTAGACCTGCACAAAATAGGCTCACTTCCAGGTGCTCTCAAAACATCGCTGGTCTTCCTTACTCTAGGTGTAACAATAGAAGGAATACCCAACTCATCATCAATGCTCTGTTCTGAGCCACTAGATTCACCATCCACATAAGAGTGACCTACATTCACATCAAACATGGGTTGATCTACCTTCTCTTTTCCTTTTCGTGATACTTGCATACCACTATCTACATTGCTTTGAGGAGATTCTCCTGATCTCAATCTGCCTATTCATGGTGAAGTATGTGAACCACTGCTAGAGGACACTACAGGTCCACTAATATTTTGTGATTGCTGCTGTGAATTTTGTGCAACATTACCATTTTGTGCATCTACATCATCAATCACATTTATTGGTTTATACCAGCTTCTCATCTCATAAAAAACATCTCTGCTCACTGTAAACTTACGAGTAGAAGGGTTATAGCATCTATACCCCTTCTGCTATAGAGAATAACCAATAAAGATGCACTTCTCAGCTTTTGGATCCAACTTGGACCTCAACTCATCTGGCACATGAACATAGGCAATGCAACCAAAAATTTTCAAATGAGAAATATCTGGTTTCCTACCAGTATACATCTACTCTAGCGTCATGCCATGTATTGCTACAGTGGGAGTCCTGTTCATTATGTAAACTGTTGTAGCAACTACTTCAGCCCAATAATAATCTAGTAGGTATTTTTCATTTAGCATGGCCCGAGATACCTCTCCAATATGCCTGTTTTTCCTTTCTGCAAGTCCATTTTGCTATGGGGTATGACTGCATGAATATTACTACTTTATGCCATGCTCCTACGAGAACTTTGCAAACTCATTTGAGAGGTACTCTCCCCCTCCATCTGACCTCAGGCATTTTATTTGTAGGCCTGTTTCTTTTTCAATCATAGCTTTAAAGCTTTGAAATGCCCAAACACTTCACTTCTCTTTTTCATCAAATACACCCAAACTTTTCTACTGTAGTCATCAATAAAATTGACAAAATAATGACAGCCTCCAATAGATGCAGCTTTAGAAGTCCACACATCAGAGTGGATTAATCCCAATGGCTTCTTACTCTCTTGAACATGTCTAGGAAATGGTTTCCTTGCCTGTTTTCCAAATTGACAGGCTTCACATACCTGATGCATTTCTGCAACCTTGAATTTAGGCAATCCTACAATAATATTTTGGGCCTGCATTGATTTAAGTCGATGTACATTAACATGACCGATGCGTTTATGCCAAATATCAATATCTACAACTACACCAGTCCCATGTGCAAACATTGCTGCACTCAATTCAGGCATGTCTGCATCCAATGTAAACATCCTACCCTTATTCTTTCCTTTTGCTATCAAGCGACCGTTATTTTTCATATCCTCAACAAAGCATCCATGAGGATTAAATTTGACCTGCAAGCCCTGCTCAACCATTTGACCAATAGAAACCATGTTCTTGGTGATATTCCCGACATGAAAGACATCAGACAGGTATTTCTTTTTCCCATCCTGCATAGACAAAGGAATTTTACCAATCTGCATAATAGGAATCAGCAGTCTCCACAAATCCTGGTCTTTCCATTTTCCTTGCATCCTGCATCCATTTTGCATGACCTATCATGTGGTTTGACGCACCTGAGTCAACATACCACACATCATTGCTTTCTTTTGCACTTGTCATAGAATTGGTCATGTGTTGCACCATAAACAGATGCTCATTTCTGTCATCACCCTGTCTACTAGAAGATGCCTAATTCCCTTGCTGCAATTTTCCATTCATGATGTCATTCTACTTTTTATAGAAGTCTTTAGCCATATGACCCATTTTACCACAGTAGTAGCATTCAACATTGCTATTTGCATTTTGGCCTCACTGCCATCCACCACAACCTATTTGGCTCCCCCTGCCTGTAGAGTTACCACGTCCTCCTCCATAGGACTGGTTTTCTTGAGTTTGCTGCATATTTTGATTTCTACCACGGCCTCTAGATCGGCGTGCTCTACCTCTGCCTCTGCCTCTACCTCTTCCAAGATTTGAGTAGAAGACAGTTTCTTTTGAAGTTCCTCTTGAAGAAGATGCACCACCATTTCTCTGCTCTTCAGAAATTAGAAGAGCAAACAACTCCTCAAAATCAAGAAATTTTTCACGGACGGCAATAGATGTCCAGAACTATGCATAATCCTTTCCTAGACCATTGAAGGTCACAAAAACTAAATCATCATCTTCCACTGGCGACCCAATGGAAGCAAGCGCATCTGCAATTTTCTTCACCTTCATGTGGCAGTCATTGATGCTCATATTTTCTCTCTACACATTGTGCAACTTCTGCTTGAGCTGCATTTTCCTGGCTTGTGTATTTGTGCTATACATTTTTGCAAAAGTATCCCATGCCTCCTTTGGCATACTTGCATCTTGAATATGTACAATCATAGAATTTGAAATACTGATAGACAACTAGTACATAACTTTTCTGGCTCTCTCATGCCATCCTTTAAATGCCTGCATTTCTTGTTGATTGGGAACATTAGGAAGAACTGGTTCTTCTTCATTTCCTATAATGAAATCCCAATAGCCTTTTCCCATAAGGATATTCGTCATTCTAAACTTCCATGCTTGGAAGTTGTTCTTGTCAAGCTTTTCAGTGACAATCTGTGAAAGAGAATCAGATGCCATTATAGAACATTGCAAAATATTCTGTCACTATAAAAAAACACAGCTTCTGCCTCACAAGGGCAAATCTGCAAAACTGACGAAAATGGTATTTGACCACACAGTCACTTCCTAGTGATGATTCTGCATGAACAGGCAATAAGGATGATTCTAAAACTCCCAATATCTCTGCGC
Organism: Dipteris shenzhenensis; assembly: GCF_047967505.1. Taxonomy (NCBI): domain Eukaryota; kingdom Viridiplantae; phylum Streptophyta; class Polypodiopsida; order Gleicheniales; family Dipteridaceae; genus Dipteris; species Dipteris shenzhenensis. Next base: position 48,763,267 of record NC_141626.1, on the reverse strand, counting down.
ACAAGCATACGATGCAATTTTTGCATCAACTTTTCATTGACCTATAGAGCAGTGGTTGCACAGCAAAAAATAGGGCCTTTTTCTCAGTGCTTGCAGAGAACTTCTGCCTCCAAAACGGGCCTCGAAACGGCCTTGAATCAGAAAAATAAAGTCATACAGGGCTTCGCCCATGCCCGTAGCATATACTGCCCTCTTGCCACACCACAAAGGGCGTCTCAATCTGAGACAATGCACTCTTGCACTTTCCGGCCGTGCTACTTGCAAAGATTTGCTCCCAAACTCGAAAAAGGAAAGCAACACTGGTCCTCTTACTAGGACACCATGAACTTGGTTTGCTTTCTTGAGCTCCTTACCACGAACCAGGCTCTGTTACCATGTGAAGATAGTGGGAGAGAAGGAAGGAGTCTCACTTGCGGCTTTCTCACATACACAAAAAAAAGGTGTAGGCTGAAAATAGTTTTCCTCTTCTTAGTTGTGAAAGCCAAAAGAACTCAAGTACAAAGAAATAAAAGAACCCTATATGTGGGTCTCAAACCAAACTCAGCTAACTAAGGTGGCATACTAACTGAGCCACGAACTAGAGTACATAAGGATAGCTGTCATCCAGCTATTATTCATGGGCGGTGTACCAACCGCATCTGTAGCTAACAAGTCAGTGACATAAATGCACAATGGTCACCTTGGCATATCACGAGTGGAGCTCGATATCTCAATACTTTTTGGTGGCCTTTCATAGAGATTTGCGTTGTGATGGAGGGGACTAGGAGCTTCATGCTCTTCCAACACTAGTTGCAATCTCTTTGCATTCCCTCTTATGTTGTTCTGTAAGGAGTGATCATTGTAAGGGCTCTTCATTCACAAGAAAAAGGTTTCAAGACTCTATATCTTGAGACCGCATTTCTCTTGTCCCTCTTTCTTGAGTATATACCATTGTAAATCTTAAGCTCATTGCCATATTGTTTTTCTAGGGTAGCAGACAATTTTTCCTTGTCGTCTTTATCAGCAAACACGACTATGTTACATAGTCCCACTTTACCAATGGTGGTATGTAATATTCTGACAAGGAGTTGACGAATGTCATCCGGTGATATTTCATAGAAAAAGAAAAGCTGAGGCCTCTCCCAAGAAGTGTCATCGGACAAAAAATCATTCAATGAAACTCCCTTGCACTCAACACTCTTTCCAGACTCTGAAATGATGTCATGTATGAAAAAAAAGCACTTGTTCAAAGTTTTTGCTTTTCTAAGAGTGTGCTTATTGATGACTTTTTGTGCATATGCATACACATTTTCTGAAATGTCACTTGCCATAGAAGGAGTAATTTCAGTCCTCTTCTCTTCTTTGCCCTTTCTTTATATATGAACGACCTCTTTTTTGAGTTATAGGACTTGGAACTGTAGCTCGTGAAGTACTCACCTTTTGCATTTGACGTTGGGGTTTATTTTTTAGGGGCTCTATGTGAGTTGCTTATGTTCGCCCTACTTCTTCTTCTATTGCCTCAACTTCAAGTATACTCAAGGGCTGCACTTGTTCTGTTATTCCATCAACTTCATGAGTTACACCATCTAAGTGAGTAATACCATGAACGAGAGATGCATGTGCATGTCCTGTCTTATCTGATGCATGTCATGTCTCAGCCAATTCAATTCATGTCTGAGATGCATGTGCATGTCCTGTATCATCTGATGCATATCGTGTCTCAGCCATTCAATTCATGTCTCAGATGTAGATGCCTTGTAAGCATCCACGTGTACAAGACCCTCATCCAATGCTACAATGTGTTCTGTCTCATCCACTCAGTTCCTCTCTCATTTGTATCACCATGAACCAGGTCTACAGGGTGTGTCTCATCACTTCCTTTCTCATGTGTGGATTCTTGCACCTTAGGTCCCTCTAATGAAGTTGAACCTTGTTCAATGACACCCCGAAAGTATTCAAGGATTATCTTTGCCTGCATTTTTCTTGCTTCCTCAATGGGAAATTCCTCCCACACACGTTGGAGGATCTCTAATGCAGCAACCAATTCAAGAAATCTAGGTGCTTTTAGCGGGTGGTGGCATCACAAAGTGCATTGCATCTTTCTTTGAAAGAAGAAATGATCTATTGCTCATTCTTGACTTTGTGTAAATCATCATCGTGTTGCTATCTTTTTCAATTTTTATTCCTAGTAAGGTGCCCCCTTGAATCAAATTGCTCTTTGAGAAAGATACATCTGATGCCCGCTCATCTTTCTCCAACTCTCTCTTTGTCATCACTAGAATGAGATTTCCTTTGCTCAATACCAAGAACCATGCTTTCTTTGTTGTGTCAACAATGGTCTAAACATAAGAAGTTTCGGAAATATAAGCCACATGTGTGAATGAAGCTCGATCAAGAGACTTTAGAAAAAGAAAGTCAAAAAATTCTTCCATTGTATTTTAGTGTCATACCATTGACAAATGCTATAGGCTCAAGATCCATCCTATATTAAAGCACAACAAAAACTTTAGGTACAAAAACTATAATACTTTTGCATGAAAACTACAATTGCTTTGATAAATCAAAAGTACAATGACTCCCATTGATACACCTCAAGTTTTCATTCTTCCCAATCATATAAGTGTCAATTTCATGCTTTGGGAATAGCCTAAAAGGCTTTACAAGGCTTAGATACATGCATAGATGTGAAAAAAAATAAGGATTTACAATGAACTCGTAAATAGTGTAAAATGAAATAAAGTACAATAAAAAACAAATCTAAAGTCTGTCTGATATAAGTGCAATATGCTCTGTTAACTCCCACAACTGGTACAAATATAATCTACTCTGTCTAGTCCCATAACTGATTCAAATCTAATCTGTCATGTCCACCATTAATACAACTTCCAATCATCTTGAAAGTTTTAAAACCTTGATCGTTGCTTAAATGGTAGGGTTGTTGTGAGTGTGAAACGGAATGTGAACGAATGGACTGACTCCGATTAGGAACTAGTCGGGAAATTTTGAGCATGGCTTTGATTGGTTTTTTTGGAGTTCTCTTCTCTAAGGACAAACTAATCTATGCTAATCTAGACTACACCAACTGTCGAAGCGAAGAAAAGCAAGAAATAAATTCTTTTCCATTGTTCTTTATAATATGCTTAGGTTGCGAGTTAAAAGCAAGAAATAATCTATTTTCCATTGTTCTTTTTAATATACTCAGGTTGTGAGTTTAAAAAAGATAAAATTTTTATGTACAAAAACTAATTTACTTACAACTCATAATAATTTAACATTCACATTAATAAGAAGTTAAAATCTTAATAAATTTAAATTTGACTTTAAGAAAAATAATAAAAACTAAAATTTTAAATTGACTCCAAATCATAAAGCCTAAACCCTAAACCCTAAACCCTAGCCACTAACCTCAAACCCGAAACCCAAACCCTCAAATCCTAAAATCTAACCCCCAAATCCTAAACCCTAAACCCAAACCCCCAAAACCCTAAACCCTAAAGTCAAAACCCTAAACCCTAAACCCTAAACCCAAACTCTAAAAGCCTAAACCCTAACCCCTAAACCCTAAACCTAAACCCTAAAACCTTGAAACCTAACCTCCAAACCCTAAACCTAGACCTCCAAACCCTAAACCATAAACCCAAACCCCCAAACCCTAAACCCTAAACCGAAATTCCTAAACCCTATACCCTAACCCCCAAACCCTAAACCCAAACCCCCAAACCCTAAACCCTAAACTCAAACCCTAAACCCTAATCCTTAGACCCTGAACCCCAAAACATAAAGCCTAAACCCTAAACCCTAACCCCCAAATACTAGCATCCTAAACACTTACCCCAAACCCAAACCCTAAACCGTAAACCCCTAACCCCGAACCCCAAACCCTAAGCCCTAACTCCCAAACCCTAAACCCTAAACCCTAAACCCCCAATCCCCAAACCTTAAAGCCAAACCCCCAAACCCTTTTTTAATTCAAATTAATTTAACTTAAAGCTAATAACAATTTAAAATTCACATTCATAAGAAGTTTAAATTTTGACAAAGTAAATTCTTATTAGTTTGAATCACAAAATTTGAAATATAAATAAATTTAATTTAACTTAAAGTTTATAAAAAAATATAAAAATTCAAAAAGACTCAAAATAAAAAATTCAATATTTACGTAGAAGAATATATTTACTCTAGGTGTAACAATAGAAGGAATACCCAACTCATCATCAAGGCTCTATTCTGAACCACTGGATTCACCATCCACATAAGAGTGACTTGCATTCACATCAACCATGGGCTAATCTACTTTCTCTTTTCCTTTTCGTGATACTTGCATACCACTATCTGCATTGCTTTGAGGAGATCCTCTTGATCTCAATCTGCCTGTCCATGGCGAAGTATGTGAACCATTGCTAGAGGACACTATAGGTCTACTAATATTTTGTGATTGCTACTATGAATTCTGTGCAGCATTACCATTTTGTGCATCTACATCATCAATCACATTTACTGGTTTATACCAGCTGCTCAACTCATCAAAAACATCTCTACTCACTGTAAACTTACGAGTAGAAGGGTTATAGCATCTATACCCTTTTTGCTGTAGAGAATAACCAATAAAGATGCACTTCTCAGCTTTTGGATCCAACTTGGATCTCAACTCATTTGGCACATGAACATAGGCAATGCAACCAAAATCTTTCAAATGAGAAATATCTGGTTTCCTACGAGTGTACCTCTCCTCTAGCATCATGCCATGTATTCCTGCCATGGGAGTCCTATTCATTATGTAGACTGCTGTAGCAACTGCTTCAGCTAATAATAATATGGCAGGTCTTTTTCGTTGAGCATGACATTAGGAATAACTGGTTCTTGTTCAGCTCTAGTAATGAACTCCCAATAGCCTTTTCCCTTAAGGAAATTCGTCATTCTAAACTTCCATGCTTGGAAGTTGTTCTTGTCAAGCTTTTCAGTGACAATCTGTGAAAGAGCATTAGACGCCATTATAGAACACTGAAAAATATTCTATCACTGCAAAAAAACACAACTTCTATCTCACAAGGGCAAATCTCCAAAATCTACAAAACTGACGAGAGTGGTATTTGACCACACAATCACTTTCTAGTGACGATTATGCATCAACAGGCAATAAATATGATTTTGTCACTCCCAATATCTTTGCGCATAGGCATATGATGTAATTTCTACGATAACTTTTCACCCACCTACAGAACAGTAGGATTCACACAGATACATGGTTTTGATTATCAGGATACTTTTTCTCCCACAGCTCAACTAACCACAATTCGCAGTGTTTTGGCTTTAGCAGCACAGGAAACTTGGCCCATGTTTCAGATGGATGTAAAATCTGCATTTCTTAATGGAGATCTCAAGGTGGAGGTATATGTGGAACAACCACCACCAGGTTTTGTGATCCTCAATTTAGAAAGTAAAGTCTGTAAATTGAAGAAGGCACTTTACGGGCTGAAACAAGCCCACTTGGTGAAAAACATGGTTTAATGCATGATCGATGATAGAAACCAAATTTGATGGGCTCAATACTTTGCATGTGCCTCAACATATGTGGTATTGATGTATGTACAAAGTGGGATGTCCATCGGATATGTGTGGCTTTGAATAACACACCTCGGAGCATGTTTTTATACGATTGTGCATGACACTAGGTGAAAACAATGAATCTTTGCATGATTGACCATGCGGACCATATCTAATGGGCATGATACTTTGAACGTGCCTCAAAATAGGTGTGATTGATGCACATGCAATGCAAGATTCCCATTGGATACATGCACCTTCGGGTAACATACATTGGAGCATGTTTTTTTATAATTGTACATGACACTAGGTGAAAAACATGGTTTGATTCTTGATCGATCATGCGAACCATATGTGATAGGCATGATACTTTTCATGTGCCTCAATACAGGTGAGATTGATGTGATTTTAAAGCAGGATGCCTATTTGATATTTCAGGCTCGAATAACACACCTTGAGGAATTTTTTTAAATGATTGTGTAGGGCACTAGGTGAAAAACATGGTTTAATGTGTGATCGATCATGCGAAGCATATCCAATGGACATGATAGTTTGCACATGCCTCAACATAACCAAGGGAGGCATGAAGGGAAAAGCATAGCTCAATGTTGCTATGAATCCTCCTAAAAGTACCAAATTTATGGGAGTGGATCAATGCAAATTGTCAATTAGTTCCCTCACCTATTCAATGGGATTTAGTTGTTCATCTACCATGTCTCAAAACACACCTCCGAGTGTATTTTTTGATGATTGTGCAAGACACTAGGTGAAAAACATGGTTTAGTAAATTATGGTTTCTAATAATGGCAAATTTTAAAATGATAAGTAGTATGAATTTTATTAAATAGTCTCTAGTAATGGTGAATTTTTAAATGCCCTTACATGGGCATGGGATATGAGAATAATTTTATATTTGAAGCTCTTTAAATGCTAAGATAAGGATGTTTTAATATTGTAAGTTGTTTAAAGGATGTGTTCTATGATTTTTATTTATAATTTTTCTGAATTTTATTAAATAGGATCAGAGAGAATTTTTTGAATTTGAATAATTTTTACATTGTATATAGTAATGGAGAATGGTAAATTTTAATAATCTTGGAATTACAAATGTACTCAAATTTTCTTTTAAGATGGAAACATAGGTTTTGAAAATTCAAATTTTGTGTGAAACAAGAAATTTAAAAAGTGCAGGAAAAAGTGTCATGGTGAATGGTGAATTTAAGGGACCTTAAATTTAAAAACCGCAAAAATTTTCCTTTAAGATAACTTTCAAAATTCAAATTGTGTGAAATTAAAATTTAAAAAGTGCCAAAAATTTAGGTGTTGGAATTTAAAATTTTCACAGTGAGAAAGGCAAAGGTTTCAATAGCGATGTCTTGTCAGGTGTGGATGAGTCCATGCATATTGACAAACCTAGTGTCAATCAAACTTTGTGATATGGTCAAGGATGCAATGAAAAATGGATGGAAGACCATGAAAACAAACATGAGGAGGGGAAGTGCATAAATACAGATAACAACATGCACAAAGAATGAAAAACAGTCATACAAATGCGCATTGAAGAGAAAGCAAATCTAGGCAGAGGAAGAGAGTAATGAAAGAGGAGAATAATATGTTAAATGCATTGGGATATTTGTGTTGCAAGTGAAGATGTATGAAACATGCTTCGAGGTGTGTTATTCAAAACTCCACGTATCCGATGGGCAACCCCCTTTTCACATCTGTCAAAGGATCATGTTTTCCACCTAGTGTCGGGCACAATCCTCAAAAAACATGCTTCCAAGTGTGTTATTCAAAGGTGCACGTATTCAATGGGCATCCCCTTTTCATGGACATCAATCCTAGCTATGTTGAGGCATGTGCAAAGTATCATGCCCATCCAATGTGGTTTGTATGGTCAATCATGCATCAAACCATGTTTTTCACATAATGTCATGCACAATCATCAAAAAACATGCCTCAAAGTGTGTTATTCAAATGTGCACGTATCTAATGGGAATCCTTCTTTGCACACACTTCAATATCACCTATGTTGAGGCACATGCAAAGTGTCTTTCCCATTGGATATGGTTTGCATGATCAAGCACGCATCAAACCTTGTTTTTCACTTAGTGTCATGCACAATCGTTAAAAGACACACTCTGAGGTATGTTATTCAAAGATGCATGTATCCGATGGAAATCATACTTTGCACACACATAAATCCCACCTATTTTGAGGCACATGAAAAGTGAAGTGCCAATCGGATGTGGTTTGTATGGTTGATCACATATTAAACTATGTTTTTCACCTATTATCATGCACAATCATAAAAAACCATGCATCGAGGTGTGTTATTTGAACTTGCACATATCCGATGGGAATCCCCCTTTGCATGCCTATTAATCCAACCTATGCTGAGGCATGTGCAGTTTATCATGCCCATCGGACATGATTTGCATGGTCGATCATGCATTAAACCATGTTTTTCACCTAGTGTCAGGCACAATCGTCCAAAAACACACTTCCAGGATTGTGATGCGAAGATGCACTTATTCGATGGGCATCCTGCTTTTCACATGCATCAATCCCACCTATTGTGAGTCATGTATGATGTACAAAGTATCGTGCCCATTGGATGTGGTTTGTATGATCGGTGTTTTCCACCTAGTGTCATGCACAATCGTCAAAAAATGCAGCTCGAGGCGTGTTTTTTATCCCATCATATATCTGATGTGGTTTGTATGTTCGATGTTTCCCAGCTAGTGCTGAGCACAATCATCAAAAAACACTCTTCCAGGTGTGTTACTTGAGGCACACATACTTTTCACATGCATCAATCCACCTATGTCAAGACATGTGCAAAGTATCATGCCGGCTATTTTTGGCATTGGTTCCTGCACATACATATCAGCCTTATATAGCCTCTTGGCTACTCCCGACACACAATTGTCATCACTATACTACATGCTTGATCCTTGGCATACTTAGTTCACCTGACTTGGTTTTGACTGTTCAGCATAAGCTCCCCTGGCAGCTCACATAGTGTTCTCATGGGTAGACACTCTTGCCAGTACACGAGTAAGCCTTTTGCATAGAGCACTAGACCACCTCCAGCATGGAGTTATCTACATCACACAGTTGATGATACACTAGTCATGACTTTGGATGAGATTCATGAGTGGAAAGAGAACCTTCTTCAACCATTCATTGCCACAGGGTATGTACTAGTCTACGATGTAGACTCGAGCCTCATTGGCCTTCAAAGATGCTTCACATGTTAGCATTGATCAGCTCACAATTTTTTATCATGCACATTTGTCGGTAAGCCCGTAGCATGAGGCACACTTCTCAGTAAGCCCTCAACATGAGGCACATTCATCAATTAGTAAGCCCTCAACATGAGGCAAATTTGACTATAAGTCCTCGTAGCATAGTCTCATGTACATTAACACATTTTGCTTCTAGTGATGTACAACCACCATCACATTCATGCATGGATCAAACTCCATCCTTTGCCACAAATGCAGATACTCAATAGGAGTTCACCATTGATCATGCAGTTATTCAGCAGGTAAGCCCTCAGTACAAGGCACTCACATCTCCAGCCGCATGCAGAGATATATGCCACAATACATCCATCTCTTCAGGTGATTCCATTTCAGCATCGATCCAGTCGATCGAAAGATGACTACATGAATGAATACACGTATGGCTATGTGCTCAATATATCAAAACTAAACATGTCATGAGTCATCATGGACTATGCAGGTGCTTTCTAGAAGAGACATCAGAATGTGAAGCTAGTAGGTGTAACCATGGAGAAAAAATTTGGTAGTCTATGAATAAACAAGGGTGTCACCAACCCAAAATAACTAACAACAGAAGTATGCCGTAATAGAGTAATCTCTATCATATGATTCAAGATCCTAGAAGGCTGCATAGTTGGTGTGGATAGAGTGATCCAAGGGCTGCAAATCTAGGGCCGAAGGTGCAAGTAAAGAGCACTATTGCATCTACTAGTTCCAAGCATAAGGAAGGACCATCCAAAAGAGTGTTTTGGGAGATCAAGTTGGGTGAAGTGGATAGAACCAAGACATGGGGTTGTGCAAGAGTGGAGGGTTCTCGACAGCCCTCCCACAACAACATGCCTTAGTGGCAGATACACAAAGCAATGTCAACAATTGGATCCAAGCATTGACAACCATTGACAACTGCCATTCACTAGATCCAATCTTCTTGAAAATTGATGCTAAGGTCATGTAGGTAAAACCTCCACTCACACATGAAGAACCAATCGACTACTAAGGTCATTCTTTATGGTTGACCTTGAATGGAATGGTGAAGGTATAGAGTTGGAGATAGACTTGTTTGGCACGCTAGACTTTGGCTTAGGATGAAGCTATTGATGTAAATGCTCTTTATTGAATTTTTTTCATCTCAAACTTGGACATGAATATATGAGCTTCAAACTTGATGTTCATGCTCTTGTACTTTTATTCTTTCGAAGGATTAAACATGTATGAAAAGAAAAAAAATTGTCATTGGGAAAAACTATCTTTAAAGGTCGGTATGGGAAAAAACACTTTGTAAAATGTCGCTATAGGAAAGTGTCTCAAAGTTGCTAGTTAACAACTTTTTACAAGTCTGGCAAGCGTCTCGCTATATAGCGCCATTTTATAAAGGTCTCGTTTATAGCGAATTTTTATAAAACATCACTATATAGCGACTCTTTTTTAAACTTGCTTTGCTTACCGATGATTAGCAAGCTATCCATTCCAATAAGGACTTGAATTTTCCTTGGGACCTTAAAATAGAGTCTGAAAATGCTCAATTAGAAGACCATGTCTTTGAGAATGATTTAGCCATTCTCCATGCCCTAATGGTAGTCAAACTTCCCAAAGTTGAATCTCCAAAGCTAAATAATAGTAGAAGATCCCCCAGGAAAGCCGAAGGAGGACATCGCCTCAAATCAAAGGTCGACCACTTCAATGAGTTTGAATGAGTCCAAACTAGGATCATTGAGTTGTATCTTACCACATTCCACTCGACACACTTGAGGGAATCAATCTGTGCTACTTCCAGTGACATCAAATAGTATGCCCACTCTAAATTGGCCACATGCATGAAAGATACTTTGTTAGTAAAGATCCTTTGCATTCATCCTTTCAAAGAAATAAAACAACCCGCAAGTACAACCACACATTCTCAAAAGCATAAACAATTGACATGAGGGAAAATCACAAATGAAGATAAGGATGCAAATACTCCTAGCGTCCTACATCATCCATGTCTTCCACTTCTGCCAGAATTCTCTCTCTCTCTCTCTCTCTCTCTCTCTCTTTCTCATCCCTCTCTCTTTGCTCTTTCAACCGCCCACCTCTCTCTCACGTGCGCTCTCTCTGTATCCTATCTCAATCTGCCCCTCCCTCCCTCTCTCTCTCTCTATCTCTCTCTCTATATCTCTTATATCTCCTCCCCCCAGCCCTCCCATCCTCTCTCTCTCTCTCTCTATTCTACATCATATCCCATGTGCTTCCTTGTTTTCTTTAACACTTATTTAATTAATTTTGGACTTGTCAATGTACAAATTCATTTTTACATATACTTTTGGACTAGTTTTTGAATAAAATTTAAGAATAACCCAATTTTCAAAGCACATATAAAAACATAAAAACAAGCATTTTTAAATATATTTTTAAAGAAGATGAAACTCAAATTATAAAATTTAACATAGCCTAGATAAGTTACAAGAAAAAATAAGATTCAGCAGTTGTAAACTCTCTTAATATTTAATGGTGTTAATAGACACCATCAAAAGCTACAAACTCTCTTAATATTTAATGGTGTTTATAGACACCTTCAAAAGTTACAGTATTAAGGAAACTCTCAACATTTATATAAAGGTGTTAACAAACACCAAAAGTTACAATAAGCCTGAGATAAGTTACACAAAAAAAAAGATTCAGCAATTGTAAACTCTCTTAATATTTATAATAGTGTTTAGGAAACACTTTCAAAAGTTACAACTGGAAGTAGCAAGCTCTCACAATTTTTATAAAGGTGTTTAAAAACACCAAGATTTTCACCCTAGGAAGCGCAAGCCATTCGGAATAAACAAAGTGTTATGAAGGAGAAAATTCATCAATCCTTACTTCTCTTCTGTAATTTTAACTACATCAATGAGGATGAGATGAGCTTAGGGTTGAATTTAGGAAAGAGAGAGAAAATAGATTTGCCTTCCAGTGAGAGGCTTATTGTAACCTCTCTCTCTCTCTCTTTCTCTATCTATCTATCTCTCTTTTGTCCTCAGTCCCTCCCTCTCTCTCTCTCTCTCTCTCTCTCTCTCTCTATCTGTCTTTTGTCCTCCCCTCCCTCCCTCTCTCTCTCTCTTCCTCTCCTCCCTCTCCTCTCTCTCTCTCTCTCTCTATCTCTATCTCTCTCGCTCACTCGCTCTCGATTTGTCCTCTCCTCTCCTTTCATCTCTCTCTCTCTCTTTATCTATCTATCTATCTATCTCTCACTCTTTTGTCCTCTCCTCCCTCTCCTCCCTCTATTGGTCCGCTCCTCTCTCTCTCTCTCTTTGTCCTCTCTGTAAAGAATAAGGGAGAGAGATAGGAGACTCAAGTTCAGCTTTCTTCACAATACACAAAAGAGAGAGGACACAAGGTTGGGGGGTGAAGCCTTTCTTCACTTTTGCACACCACAACAATACAATAGAAGAGGGAAATACCCTATATGTCAAACCCTAGAATACGTGGTTCATATGTGAACCCAAACCAAAAACATACGTGGTAGTCTAACTACACCACAAGTACAACTAACATAGGCGGTGACATAAATGATAGTCATCCAGGAGATATATCGAGGGTAGAGCTTGATATCTCAACACTCCCCCTCAAGCTCAAATCCATCTCACGTACACCAAGCAAGCTCCTAAATCTGCGAAGCTTCTCGGTACCCAATGCCTTCGTAAAAATATCAGCCAGCTGCTCCTCAGTGCTGACATAGACAAGATCAATCTCACCAGCTAGAACCTTCTCTCTCACAAAGTGATAATGCACCTCAATGTGCTTTGTTCTAGCATGATAAACTGGGTTATTAGCAAGCATGATGCTGCTAATGTTGTCACAATGAATGACAACTGCTGCATGAATTGACTGTCCCATATCTGCAAGTAGCTTCCGTAACCAAGCTACCTCACATGCAGCCATTGCTGCACCCCTGTACTCAGCCTCTGTGCTCGACAAGGCAACTGTTGGCTGTTTCTTACTGCTCCAACTGATGGCACCACTCCCAAGGGAAAACATAAAACCACTAGTAGATCTCCTGTCTGAGACACTACCAGCCCAGTCAGCATCTGTGTATCCATGTACCTGTAATGCACACCCAGCTTCATAAAACAGTCCATAATGCAATGTGGACTTCACATACCGCAGTATGCGCCTAGCCGCATCCAAATGTGGCTTCCTCGGTGCCTGCATAAACTGACTCACCAGCCCCACAGCATAGCTCAAATCTGGTCTGGTTATAGTCATGTAAATCAAGCTACCTACCATGCGCCTGTACATAGTAATATCTTCAAGAAGCTCACCTGTCTCTGCATTGAGCTTCACATTCTGCTCCAATGGAACAGAGATAGGCTTACAGCCTGTCATCCCATATTTGAATAGCATGTCCAAACCGTATTGCCTTTGCAACAGCCATATCCCACTCGGGGATCTAATAACCTCAATGCTCAAGAAGTAACGCAACTCTCCCAAATCCTTCATCTCAAATTTCTGCTTCAACAGCAGCTTCACTTCATTAATGTCTGCATCACTATCACCTGTAATAATCAAGTCATCAACATAGATGACTACAAGCACAATCCCTCTGTTTGTCCTTTTCACATAAAGTGAAAAATTTGAATTGGAAATTTGAAATCCAATAGTGACAAGATATTGTCCTATCTTGTTTGATCATGCCCTCGGCGCCTGTTTTAAGCCATACAAGGCTTTGCGCAACCTGCATACAAAATCGGGGTGTGAATTATCCTCATAACCTTCTGGCTGCATCATATAAACCTCTTCCTGCAAATCACCATGCAAGAAGGCATTTTTCACATCCATCTGATGCAAAGACCATCCCTTTGTAGCAGCCATAGCAATTACTGCTCTCACGGTTGCCATCCTTGCAACTGGGCTGAAAGTTTCCTCATAGTCAATTCCATATGTCTGTGCAAAACCTTTGGCAACCAATCTTGCCTTGTACCTGCTAACAGACCCATCAGCATTGTGCTTTACTTTGTAAACCCACTTGCAGCCAATAGCCTTCTTATCATGAGGCAAAGGCATCAAATCCCAAGTGTGGTTTGCATCCAAGGCAGCCATCTCTTCATCCATAGCTGCTTCCCAATTTTTATGCCCTACTGCATCCTCAAAACATGTGGGCTCTGGCTCCTCTAGAACCTTGACCATATAAGCATAGTGATGTGCTGTATACCCATCATATCTCAGCCTGTCAACTGGATACTTAATACGAGTGGACCTCCATACAACTGGATCAGTTGCAGGAGTCTTTAAATCATGCCTGCTTTTCCTTGCACCAGGTGTAACAACAGAAGGAATCCCAAGTTCCTCATCAAGGCTCATTTCAGAGCCGCTTGACTCTCCATCAACATGAGAGCTACCAGCAGACACATCAAACACTGGAGCATGGTCTACTTTTTCTTTTCCCTTATGTGATACCTGCACAACACTATCAGGGCTGCCATGTGACGATTCACTAGATCTCAATCTCCCTATCCATGCATTAGATCCACTAGTAGAGGACTCTCTGGGTCCACTCAAGGCTTGAGATTGCTGCTCTGCATTTATTGCAGCATTCCCATTTCCTGCATCTGCATCTCCTACCATAACCGTTGGTGCATACCAGCTGCTCATTTCATCAAAAACATCTCTGCTCACTTGCATTTTGCGGGTGGAAGGGTTATAACAGCGATACCCTTTCTGGTGCAGAGCATATCTAATAAAGATGCATTTTTCTGCCTTTGGATCCAGCTTTGTTCTCTTCTCATCAGGAACATGAACATAAGCTATGCAACCAAATACCTTCAAGTGAGAAATATCTGGTTTTTGGCCTGTATACATTTCTTCAGGTGTCATGCCATGGACAGCTGCAGTGGGGGTTCTGTTCATAATATAAACAGCAGTTGCTACTGCTTCAGCCCAAAAATAATCAGGCATGTTTTTCTCATTTAGTATCGCCCGTCCTACTTCTGCAATATGCCTGTTCTTCCTTTCTGCAACCCCATTTTGCTGAGGGGTAGACCTGCATGAGTACTTCCTTTGAATTCCCTGTTCTTTCAGGTATTCACAAAATTCTTCTGAAAAGTACTCTCCCCCTCCATCAGATCTTAGCACTTTAATATGCACACCTTTCTCTTTTTCAACCATGGCCTTAAAAGCCTTGAAATGGCTGAACACTTCACTTTTGTGCTTCATAAAATAAATCCACACCTTCCTAGTGTAGTCATCAATAAACATCACATAATAATGGCATCCACCAATAGAAGCAGCTTTGGTTGTCCAAACATCTGAATGGATCACTTCCAAAGGTCTTCTGCTCACCTTAGCATTTTTGGGAAATGCATGTCTGGCCTGCTTACCCATTTGGCATGCTTCACATACCTTTTGCATTCCCTCAACTCTGAATTTAGGCAAACCTGCAACAATGTTTTTCGTTTGCATAGATTTCAGCCTTTGTATATTCACGTGCCCAATGCGCTTGTGCCATATCTCAATATCTGCAATGACACCTCTCCCATGCGCAAACATAGCAGCTTTCACCTCAGGCATATCAACATCCAAGGTGAACATTCGGCCATTTTTGTTGCCTTTCGCAACCAAGCGGCACTTATTTTTCAAGTCCTCAACAAAGCATCCATCAAGATTAAATCTAACCTGCAGACCTTGCTCAACCATCTGGCCAACTAAAACCAGGTTCTTAGTGATTTTTGGAACACGAAGTACATCTGCCAAGTACTTCGTTTTGCCATCCTGCATAGCCAATGGCACTTTACCAACCTGCGTAATTGGGTGCACAGTATCATCACCTGTTTCAACATAACCTGGCTTATCCAAATTTCTAACATCATGAAACCACTCACCATGACTGGTCATGTGATTAGAGGCACCTGAATCAACATACCAAACATCATTGTAAGCTGCAGCATCTCCTGACATGGAGTTAACCATATGCTGCATCACAAAAAGGTGCTCATTTCTGTCGTCACCATGCCCACTTGATGATGCATAGTTGCTTTGCTGCAACTTCCCACTTTTGATGTCATTCTGCTTTTTATAGCATGTATTCTCCTTGTGTCCAGGCTTTCCACAATAATAGCATTCTGTGCTGCTATTTACTTGCTGGTTCCTTTGCCATGAACCACGGCCTCTTTGGCTCCCCCTGCCTCTAGAACTACCACGTCCTCCTCCATAGGACTGGTTTTCCTGTTGTTGCTATTGGTTCTGATTTCCTGCACGGCCACCAAAACGGCCTCTTCCTCTACCTCTGCCTCTACCTGTATTCGAGTAGAAAGTAGTCTCTTGAGAAGTTGAGGTGGCTGAACCACCATTCCTTTGCTCTTCACTCAGCAAGAGAGCAATAAGTTCCTGAAAATCAGGAAATGTTTCACGAACTCCAATGGATGTCCGAAATTGTGCATAATCTTTCCCAAGACCATTCAAGGTCACGGACACTAAGTCCTCATCATCAACAGGTACTCCAATGGAGGCAAGAGAATCTGCAAGGCCTTTCACCTTCAAGGAATACTCATTTATATTCAGATTTTTCCTTTGCACATTGTCCAACTCCTGCTTTAGCTGCATCTTTTGTGCTTTGGTATTTGTGCTATACAGCTTCACCAATGTATCCCATGCCTCCTTAGGCGTCTCTAGATCCTGTATATGCACAATCATAGAATCTGAAATGCTAACAGACAGCCAATACAGGCATTTTCTGGCTTTTTCATGCCATTCTTTAAAGGCCTTCAATTCAGCAGGAGTGGGAGCAGCACCCAAAACTGGTTCTGCAGTTTCACCACTGATGTACTCCCAAACTCCCTTTCCCATAAGGAAGTTTGTCATCCTGAACTTCCATGCTTGGAAGTTGTTCTTGTCAAGCTTCTCACTGACAATGGTAGACAGATTCTCAGACATTTTACAAATCACGAATTGCAACAGCAACCTGTAAACACAGCAAATGCCTCACAAGGGCAAATAGCAAAACTTCTGCAAAAAGCCTCACAGGGGAAGATCTGCAACACTGACGAAAGTGGTATTTCACCACACAGTCACTTCCCAGTGACGATTTTGCATCAACAGGCAACAGGCATGAATCTGCAACTCCCAATATCTCTGCACACAGGCATACGATGCAATTTCTGTGGCACCTTTCCACTGACTAGCCGCGCAGTGGTCGCACAGTGAAAAACAGGGCCTTTTTCTGAGTGCCTGCGAAGAACTTTCGCCTTCAAAACGGGCACCGAAACGGCCTCAAATCAAAAAATTAAAGTCACCAAGGGCTTTGCCTTCTCCCGCAGCACATACTGCGCTCTCGCCACACCACGAAGGGCCTCTCAATCTGAAACAGTGCACTCCTGCACTTCTGGCTGTGCTACCTGCAGAGATTTGCTCCCAAACTCGAAATAGGAAAGCAACACTGGTCCTCTTACCAGGACACCACAAACTTGGCTTGCTTTCTTGAGCTCCTTACCACGAACAAGGCTCTGATACCATGTAAAGAATAAGGGAGAGAGATAGGAGACTCAAGTTCAGCTTTCTTCACAATACACAAAAGAGAGAGGACACAAGGTTGGGGGGTGAAGCCTTTCTTCACTTTTGCACACCACAACAATACAATAGAAGAGGGAAATACCCTATATGTCAAACCCTAGAATACGTGGTTCATATGTGAACCCAAACCAAAAACATACGTGGTAGTCTAACTACACCACGAGTACAACTAACATAGGCGGTGACATAAATGATAGTCATCCAGGAGATATATCGGGGGTAGAGCTTGATATCTCAACACACACTCTCTCTCTCTCTCTCTCTCTCTCTCTCTCTCTCTCTCTCCCCCTCTCCCTCCCTCTATCTCTCTCTCTCTCTCTCTCTCTCTCTCTCTCTCTCTCTCTCTTGTTGGGGACTCCCCTTAAGGGTCCAACTATTGTTTAATGTGTATGGTTTTTGTGGAGTCAGCTGGCTTGTCGCATGGTCATTAGGTGGCCATTGAAATCTTATTGGACCATGCAAGTGCATGAAGCTCAACCTGGCATACACGTGAGCGTCCCTTGGATGAAAGAGGGCACCTTCTGGAGGTTCACAAGGTCGAGGTGGCAACCAATGTAGCTGTGCAGACTAGTACATCAAGTATGAAGGAGATCAGTTTGGTCTTTTTGTCATTTGCATGCTCTAGAGCCGTGAGGTCATAGATTAGTTGATAGAGAAGTTGCTAGGGTCATTAGTAGAGTCGAATACTTTTGCTTTGTATTGGCCAACAAACCCCGTAGGGTTGAGGCATTGATTAAAAAGCTTTTTGCTACTTGCATTATCAAAGCTCTATTACATCAAGATGATGACTGGGCTCGGCTATTAATGAGAAATGTGAGACACATTAGACCTTGCAAGGCTCCCAATTGGAAGAATTATCCTATTACCTCTACTATTTTTAACCCTTAACCCTGAAAGACCAAAGGTAGCCCCCTTTGGAAGTCTATTTGGGGTGCCTTTGAAGATACAAAAGCTTTTCTACAATTCTCTGGCAACGGGGCATTTATAGATGAACACTTTATAGTGGCAACCATCTTATTCAAGGGAATTCAATCTTGGGAACACTTGTGGAACAAAGAACTCTTCAGATGGAAGACATGGCATGAAATCAGAAGGGAAATTTCCCTCATTAACCAACATCAGAGAAGACCTAGAAGAAAACGGTGTCGGAGAGAAAGACTTGGTCTTGATGTGTTGGCAGAGGCTTGCTTCCAAGACTATCTGGGTATTCTACCATAAATCAATGGATTCGAAGCAGACAAAGACTGAGGCATCTATTGTGAAGTTTACTGGATGAAAATTTTTAAGATGGTAGTTGTCAACAAAGTTGTGGTTTATGCCAAAAGGCCTTTGGGGTATTGTTTCTAATACTGAGAAAGAACCGACAACTAGTGAAGGAGAGAAGCATGCATGGAGGAGGGATAAAGATAATGCCACTGGTATGATCGGTAGAGCATTGGAAGAAGAGTATTTCCATCACCTAGATGTGACAAATAATGTAGCGGCAAAGTGGGTAATTCTCGAAGCTCTAATCAGTGTCAAGATGTGACATTCCTGAAGCAATAACTCTACAATTTGCGCATGAGTGATAATGAGGATCTAGCAACATTTTTGAATCGTATGCAAGCAATATTGAATCAGCTTAATGAGATTGGGTCCAAAGTTGAAGAATATGATCAGAAAGCAATACTATTGAAGAGCTTGCCCTCCCGATACACTGAAATTGCTAGAATTCTGCGACTAGATGATGAAGCAAATATCATTGATTGTGTAGGATTGTTGCTGAGTGAGGATAAGTGTGAAGAAAATCTTTTTACTAGAGACACTGCCTATGCTGCAAAAGATAACCAGAAGATGCAGACACGATTGTGTTACTATTGTGGTAAGTCAGGCCACATTGAAAGGTTTTGTATGAAAAAATCAAAGGATATGGCTGAGAATAAAGAGATGACAAAGGCTTGTGTTGCTGAAGGTTCAACACAACTAGAGCACATGGCGGGGTTGGTCTCCAATGACCTACCTAATCAGGACTGGGTATTCTAATTCTAAATTGTTTCGATGTTTGAAGGAGGTTGAGACTAGAGCTACAATGCTCAATAGTGTTACTGAAGGAAAGAATGTTGAATGTTCTTCACGTTGCAATTGTGACTATGATGTCACAAGGTTTAGTGAGATAGTGAACTACGATGTTCATCATCTCGACATGTTTTGTTTTTCTTGTTCGGATTCAGGAGGGTATGTCGAGGACTCCTCTCAAGGGGTCCAACTATTGTTTAATGTGCATGGTTCTTGTGGAGTCGGCTGGCTAGTTGCATGGTCACTAGGTGGCAATTGGAAGCTTATTGAACCATGCAAGTGCTTGAAGCTCAGCCAATACATGGCATACACATGGGCGTCCCCTGGATGACAGTGGGCACCTTCTAGAGGTTCACAAGGTCGAGGCAACAACTGATGTAGCTGTGCAAACTAGTACATCAAGTATGAAGGAGATCTTTTTGTCGTTCACGTGCTTCAAAGCCGTGAGGTCGTAGATTAGTTGATAGAGCTACTGCTAGGGTCGTTAGTAGAGTCGAATACTTTTGCTTTGTATTGGCCAACAAACCCCATAGGGTTGAGGCATTGATTATCATATTATAATCGACAGTTTTTACCTTTGTGTCTGTTACAAATTCCTTGTGTATTCATTCCATTTGGATATCCTCTCTCTCTCTCTCTCTCTATTTGTCCTCTCCTTTCCTCTCTCTCTCTCTCTCTCTCTCTCTCTCTCTCTCTCTCTCTCTTGTCCTCTCCTCTGTCTCTCTCTCTCTCACTTTCTATTTGTCCTCTCCTTCTCTCTCTCTCTCTCTCTCTCTCTCTCTCTCTCTCTCTCTCTCCCTCCCTCCCTCCCTCCCTCCCTCCCTCCCTCCCTCCCTCCCTCCCTCTCTCTCTCTCTCTCTCTCTCTCTCTCTCTCTCTCTCTCTCTCTTCCCTCTCTCTTTCCTATTTGGACTGCCCACCTCTCTCTCTCGCATGCTCTCTCTATATCCTATCCCCCCACGAAACATTCACATATCATGCACACTTGGATTAGTCTATCACCACATGCCAATGCAACAGCAACAACAAATCACGCGTAATAAAATAAACTGCCAAACGGATTGTAATTCTTATGGTGACATTGCATTACTATGATGTGCCCCCTACCAGGGCAGGCCAACTAAGGTGAATGATATTTAATCATTCATAAGGCCTGCCCAAGATTAAAACAAGGTGAATAATAATAAATCATTCATAAGGCTTGCTCGAGATCCAAATAGCGAAAGAGGGCAGAGATGATGAATTGAAAGCGATGAGGAAGACAAAAAATGGGTATGAATCCCACCAATGCCACATATCTTATAGTGCGACGGCCACCAATAAACCATGCTCCCCTTAGGTCAATCACGGGGTGAAGGCCAAAACCTACAACACCCCCTTGTCAACAAACCCTAGTGCAAACAAACATGTCCAACTAGTCAAACCTAACAAATACCAAGCCACACAAGGTAGTGCTAATCAAATGCAAGCCCCCACCAAATACCACATAGGTAGCATGTTGGCCAAAGGCCACATGAGGGAACACACATGTCAAGGATGATCAAGAGCTACTGCTATTGCTAACATGCACAAATTGAGTCGCACTTCCATGTCACCACATGGAACATGACAGTCCATGCCATAGTTATCCAATTGCCATGTGTCACTCATGCGATGGCCGCACAAAAATGGACCACAGTCTTATGGCAATAGAGCACCTAATCTGATACCATGTTGGTAGCATACGTGGCTGCCACATGTCCCAGGGACATCGCTAACTATAGGGGGTCCCAATCCCCTTCCTCCTAGACACACAGACCTCAGTCTCCCTCGAAAAGGTCCCCAAAGGGATGAGAGAGAGAGGGTTAAACAAGACAATATATCGAAGGCCATTAGGGCCACATTAATTCTTATGGTATTAAATCCCACCAATGCCACGAATCCTATAGCATTGTACCGGCCAATAAACCATGCTCCGCTTAGCTCCATCAAGGGGGGAAGTCCACCACGTCCAACAATTCCTACTTGCATAATTGATGAACATAATACTTATAAACTCTTCCAGTATCTTAAGCAAAATGGTTAGGTTTCTCCATATACTTACTTTAGTCTTTTATATATATCCATAGTTGGACCTTGACCTACTTCATAAGAAAAAATATTCAAGAGATTTCTTGCACCCTTCTCTTGCAATTATGAAGAGAGAGAGAGAGAGAGAGAGAGAGAGAGGGGGGGGGGTGAAAGGGGATGAAGGGATAGAGGGGAGTTGAGAAGAAGCAAGAGTACATGTGAGATGAGAGCAAGGGAAACAAACATTCAAAGAAAGAGAGAGAGAGAGAGAGAGAGAGAGAGAGAGAGAGTCATGGAGGGAGGGAGAGGGAGAGGGAGAGGGAGAGAGAGGGAGAGGAGAGGGTATGAGAAATTGAGGGAAGTTAAGAACAAGACAGGGGAGACTAGAGAGAGGTGTGTGGAGGGAGAGAGTCATGGAGGGAAGGAGGAAGGGAGAGAGAGAGAGAGAGAGAGAGAGAGACAGAGAGAGAGAGAGAGAGCAAGGGGTGTGAAAGGGGGATTATTGGATAGATGGGAGTAGAGAAGAAGAGAGAGCACATGCATGATTAGAGAGAGGGAAACATACATTCAAATAGATAAGAGAGAAGAAAGAGAGTATGCTCGGTATTTTTGGGCAAGCTTGCCAAAAGATGCTCACCAAAAAACATCCCCCCTTTTGGTCTCTCATCAATGTGCACACCAAGCACATTGTTTTGTTTTTTTAAATGGTGGCACTCTTACTTAAAATGTGTATAAAGGATTTTTATTAGTTTGATTTTATACTTAAGGGTGTATTTTTACAACAAGAATGTGTATATGTACAACACCTTTTGAGGACCTTTCTAAGAGAATTGGTCATCTATTGATTTTTTTAATAAGCAATAGTTCAAATTACAATGTTCATGGATAGTGTTTGACTATGCCCTTGCAAAGAAAAGATAGATTAATTATAGCAAATATTTGATTAATATTAAAAGCGTATATCTAGTGATTAAAACTCAGTAAGTAGTTATCCCATCACTGCATCATCTCATACAACAAAGGAATGATTCAGAGAGATGAAACCATTAGAAGGTCAGAAGAATATCATCTACAAGCCAGATAATACACCAAATCCAATTCAAGAAAAAGGCATTGTCCCTATGAACAATTTCACTGGTATGAAAGGATTGGTGAAAGATGTACTCTATGTTTCGAAGCTTGGCAAGAACCTCTTGTTAGTAGGTCAAATGAAGGAACACAACTACCGAGTTCAACATTCATGAACTTTTGTAGAAGTCACCACATTTAAAGACAATTCACTTGTCCAGATACTCCTCAACAAAATGCAAGAGCTGAAAGGAAGATGTTGAGAGTTGTGGTGCCATGAGCACATGTAGAGAAAAGGTATGAGTAAAGGGAAAGCTGCCACATGGCATGGAGAAGATATCCCACATGTGAGCAAGCAAATGGATGTAAGTACCCTCACCTATAAAAGGGAGGTTCATTTGAAGTAAATCAATCAAGCACTTTACACTATCTCAAGATTCTCTTTATGAGTCCAAGCTAATCTATCTTGGAACCTAATTGACTTGAGATACATGTCATGAGCACTCTCTTCATCATCTTTGCACTTAGGTTGCATCCTCCTTAGATAAGTGTTGTATTAGAATGTTGTCTTAGTGACTAGGAGAGTACGATCCTCACTTTGTCATGGTATCAGAGCTTAGGTCTAGTTCTCCTAGATTAGTTTTAGATTGAGGTTGAGTGTTTTCTTTTAGTGTTCATTCTTTCATTCTCCCGTTGAAAGAATTCCGTCCATGAGAGTTGAAGATTTTTGTTCAATTCTTTTGTGAGAGTTCCATTGTGAAAAAGAGAGAGCTCTTGTGAGTCCACTCTTTATGCTGAGAGAGAGTCTACTCCGTGAGAAATAGAGTGAGAGACATAGGTCTCTACTATGCCAACAGCCGACTCTCCAATGAGCAAAAAGCAACAACTCTGCAACAAAGTCTTGGCTCACAAGCAAACTCCATCAACAGCATACCAACGAAACCTCCAAAGCCTCACGAGCTTCAACGGCCTCTACAAACTATGGCTACAACGATAGTCGACTACACATCTCCAACGAGCTTCCACCAGCGACCGTATTCACAGCATTGCTGCAGCACTCCAGCACCAGAAGCTCATAGGACGAGACCTCTCCTACCCACAACAGCAGTGACTACAGCTAAGGAGGCGGCCTAGTTTTTACCCACAGTCAGCGCATGCACTACAGTCGTCTTCAACAAACAGCGCATCTTCCACAGCGTGCCTCTCCTCGCAATGCACACAGGTTGTAAATCTCGCCTCACGATCGAGCATCACCAGTCTCCTCATACGGTCCCTAGCAAGAGCGGCTTTGGATAGCAGCGGTCTAATCGAAGGCTAGCAGATGAGCAGCTCTCAGTTCTTGACCATTCGACGTAAGCTTCTCCATCTACAACATTCGGGCTTCCGTGAGCACCATGCAACGACCACTGAAGCCGATGAAGACACTCCAAGCCTGAGAGGCCTTGCAACTTTCGGCGCCTCGAACTGTCGACCAGCCTTGCTCCTGAGCTCCTCCGTTGCCATCATCGCAGAAGGCTCCACGCTCTTCTTTCTTCCTTCTCCAAGGTCTCACCACAAAATGACACGTGGCAAGATAGAAACTAACCATGGTTGAGTGTCTATAACCTTGGTTGAGTACATCTGGTTATGTTAACTCACTAGTCAAGTTTTTTCAAGCTGGGTTAAGTCAATGGTTTAGTCAACACAGTGCCACCTAAGCACAGAGCCCCTGCTAAGCACAGTATGAAATTCTGCATGTGAATCCCTGTGCCACATTAGCAAAGGCCCCCCCCCTCTTCTTCACAGAATCTTTGACAAGCCATAACTTCCAATCCAGGAAGAATTTGCACACACTCCAAAAAAAAAAAGTGATCGTCTTTTCAAGCTCTACGTGTTTATCAAGTCAGAATCATTGTATGCAATTAGACACTGCCAGATTTGAAAGTATCTTCAATTGGTAAGACCTTTGCAATGGCAATCCGCACACCAACTGTTGAGAAGTTCACAGGGGAAAGATTTCACACATGGTCTACACAAATGAGATATCTCCTGATGCACCAAAAGCTTTTTGGGCCTTATGCCATGGCACCACAACCAAGGACAACACTACAAGCAATGAGGGGCTTACCTTGGGATGAGCCATTTGGCAACATCCAAAGGGGTCTGACATGTTAGAGAGAGGGTTACCTGGTGCTAAAATACCAACTAGTGCCTATAGTCCCAAACTAGGAAAATGGTGGCTCTGATGAGACACTACTACAAAACTAGGTAGAAATGGCAATAGCAAATGGCACACAATTTCCAATTTTGCCATTTCTTATGTACAAAATGGCAACAACTTCTCAAATTACCATATTTTTTGCAAAAATGGCAGTTAAAAATGGCAACTAGTTCTTGAACTGCCATTTCTTTGGAAGAAATGGCAACAAAAAATGGCAACCTTTTATTGTCTGCCATTTCTTAGCAATAATAAGTAGCACCAAATGGTAGCCAATTCTTGACTCCCCTTTCTTATGAAGAAATGGAAGCAAATTCTTGATTGCCATTTCTTATGAGGAAATGGCAAAAAATTATGGATTGCCATTTCTTATGAAGAAATGGCAGCAAATTCTTGATTGCCATTTCTTGGTAGGAAATGGCAACCATTTCTTGACTGCCACTTCATTCAAAGAAATGGCAAGCACTTCTTGACTGCCATTTTCTAAGAAGAAATGGTAGCACAAAATGGCAACTATCTCTTGACTGAAATGGCAACCATTTTTTAACTGCCATTCTTACCAAGAAATGGTAGCACAAAATGCATATGTGGAGTAAAATTACACAATGGTTGACCATTCAGTTGCTGCAGAGTATCTTATTGTTGCTAAAGATTCAGTACTACCATTCACAACATTGATATTACTGTCACTATTTCTGTATTGTCTAAGTGTGAAAGATTAATCAAAATTCTTAAGTGCATTAGTACTCATAGTAGACAGTGTGAAGAAGTCATCTAAAATTCTAAGGAATAACTTTTACCTTTTATAACACATGCATTTTACTTGATAACAAATATTATTCAATATTTGATTAAGAAATAAATAATACAATTTTACATAGCAAAATAGAATATAAAATTATAAAGAAATTACATGATGAGTTTTCCAAGAGACATTCAAGCCTATGGTTTGACCCAATGTTTGAATCACATAATTTTCTTTAAATATACAAGCATCCTTAATGATTGCATCATCAACACTCCTGATGGGTATGATACTTTGTATAGGCCTTAATGAAAGTAATAGAATTGTTCTTGCAAAAGCTTTATGTGGATCAGGTATCTTTTTCATGGCCGGGAATGTGTATTTCCACAATTCTTACCATGCAACATGGATGAGTGTTAAAAATATGCATCGGTGTGCTTCTAGCATATGTCTGTGGGTTTGACGAATATGATACTTGTGTCATATGCTATCTTGGAGCTGGATTGTATGACTGTTTACAGAATTAATAGCCTTTGTGACTTGCATTCTCTCTCACAGCTTCCTATCACGGTCAGCCATATGTCGGTTTACTGCTCCCACTATGGAAGCTATCCATGTCTGAACAGTATCCATGGCATACTCCCACTGAAGCCTAACATCCTGCAGCATAGTCTCATCATCACCGGATGGATGTACATGTTGCATTTGAATTTTAGCTTGCTGTCCAAGCCTACTAACATCACATGAACCTGCATCCAGGGGTCCAATCTCACCATAAGATGGCTGATATAGTAGCCCAATATCACTCACATCATCACCATCTAACGCCCGATCAATACACCAATGATCCGTGCTCCTAAAAGGTGCATCCAGAGCACCTGTCAGTCCCACTGCATAATCATGCATAACCTGAGGTGCCACTACCTGTGGCTCTCTAACCTCTTGTGGTACCCGCTGTCTTGGGACTGCATCAAGTGGTAAAAGTCCTCCACGTGGATCATATAGTGGCTGTCCATCCTCTTGGAACACCACTCTTTGAACTGCCACTGTCTTTGTGGATTGTTTATGCATATGATCCTCATCCAAGATGCGGTCATGGCTGCATACATACCCCAAGAGGAAGCGCTTGCTAGGCCTAGGTTTTAACCTGCTTCTTATATCCCTGGGTACCTGCATAAATGCCTCATAGCTTGACACCCAAAAGTGGTCACATAACGGAGTCTGACTACTCCGTAACTTTGGTACTACACCTCTAGATATGACCAGACATCCTTTAGTGATCTTCCAAGACTAACTGCTAAAGGACACATGATAACCCAAAGAATCCAATTGATCCATAGAGATCAAACTCTTTGTAAGCTTTGATACATGTCTAACATCTTTCAGCACTAATGTAGAACCATGAGGAACTACCAAATGGACATCTCGCACACCTACAATGTCACATGATTGATCATCAATCTGATTAATCCCTTTTTGCGAGCATTGTATGATGCAAACCACTCCCTATGCGGAGTAACATGAAAAGGTCTAGAATCCAAGATCCAGTCTTGCATCAAGCCATCATCCATGGCTACCAGAAAAGAATGTGGGTAAGCAGATGCATAACGTACATCTACATCTTTGCCATCACTCAAGATAGCATTCACCCGTCCGTCCTTGGTCTCTTTATCCTCTTTCTTCTTACCATTAGTCTTCTTCTTCTGCTCTCTTTTTAACCTATAGCAGAATCTCTTGAGGTGCTCTTTGTTCCCACAATGAAAGCATAAACCCTGTGAGGTCCAGGTCTATAACTGGACTTCTCCCTATCCAGGGAGTTGTCTCTCCTTTACCTGCCTCTCATGTACCAAAACATGATACATCATTCCTTGCCAATAAGAGTAGTTGGTGCCATACATCTCAATGTGGATCAAAGCATTCTCAGAAGTGGTACCCATGTTTCAAAAACTCTAAATGCAATGCCAAAACTAGTGCCAAACAAGAAAATGAGGATTTCCCTTAACAATGCATCCAAAAGTGTGATATTTGTGCAACCTATAACCCTTTCACAACATGTGAAGTATGGAGCATCAAAACCACATCAAATAGCATCCACAAATGGCACCTTTGGACATAAACCTTGCACTTACTGTTGTATATGGGCCAAGAAACCACTTTCTGTAATTTGTGTCGGGAAATTGCAAAATGGGCATATGTTGCCTCAAACTTGCAAGTATGGCATCAAAATTGCTTCAAAAAAATGTGCATAACCTTGTGCATCAACTGAGAGCACTTGCTCTTCGACAATTTAGCACAATCCCTTGCATCCAATGCAAAAATTACTTTCTGTAATTTTATACAAGAGAATGAAATTGCCCTCTTTAGTGCATCAAAATGGCATTTACTACATCACCAATGTATCACCTCACGTGTGCAACCCTTTGGCATCAAAATAAAGCATTCACCACTTGCCAAATGTGCCAAAGTCACTTACCAAAATGCCAATAATGCCCTTGGATTGAAGTGAGTTCCCAATTCACTGTTGTGCAAGAGAAATTCCTACAACAATATCTCACATCCACTTTGGGCAAGACAACACGCTATCCTTGTTTTTGAACAGTGATATCTTTCCACCAAAAGACTGGATGCCAAAGCTGTAAACAGCAAAGTTATAGCTTGTAGAAAGATCTACAACTTGTTAGTTGACCTCAAGAGCCAAATCCTTGTGGATTCTTAGATATTCTCACTTGAAAACAACTTCTTAGACATTGGTCACAAATAGACAGTAGACTGCGACTTTTTGTGGTTTTGCAGAGGCTGTAACTCCTGCAATGTATATCGGATCAACTTGCTTTCGAAAGCAAAGTTGTAGTCTGTTCTACGAACTACAACTTTCCAATTCGGCACAAAGTGCAATTTCGCATCAAGAAAGAGATATTTAGTCCTGAAAATGACTGTTTTGTCATAAAAATAGCAACAGCAACTTCCTTGTATGCTTACTTCCCTTTATAGCACTCATTTTCTCCGACAAAATAGCCCCAAAAATAGCCTCGACATATGCCAAGTGTAATGCCTAATCAGTGACAATACATCCATCACAACTGTTTCTTATCTCCTCTGCAAAGAATTATCTCAGCCCCTGTATCCAATATGGCAATCACTATAATTTTTCTACTCATCTTGCTTCTAACACCCATTTGCAAACTCACTGGGTCAATGGGCGAATAGCCACTGCATTCACAGTTCTATTGGATCAACTCCAGTCAGATGCAACAGCGTCACCTCTTTTGAGTCTAGATTCAGCTCAAGTAATGGGGATATCAAGCCAAATAGTCTCCTTACTGCATCGAGTTGCATCTCAAATTATTGTCAAGAAGATGGTGAACCACTTTTCGTTATACAAGATTTTTACCAGGACGATGACATGGTCGAAGAGAACTTCATCCATGCATGTACCGACACGGTGGACCCATGTCAGCCAAGGTAATGGTCCAATTAAGTGGATTTGAAGCAATGCACGTGTTATCAATGTGCTCTAGTTCCCTTCTTTTGGATTGTGCCGAAGCAGTAGTGTGGAGAGATGTCCCTCTGGCCTCGACCCTGCTAGAACAACTGAGGAAGTTTTCTTCCTATAGGGGCGATTCCATCCAATGAGTAACCTATTGCTTCTCTGCCCCTCTGAAGGTTTGAAAGCAAGATCTATTGAGGTTATAGAGCTCCCTGAGCTCTCTGTGTTTGACACTGCTGTCCACAATTGGCACCCACATCTTCATGTGTCTTCTACTCTAACCTTCAAGCACCACCACCAGGAAGGGGCACACCGGTGGGAAGGGTCTCTCTCCAATCTCTCAATGGGCTGGCTCTGATACCAGTTGTTGGAGCACAATGGAAGTCTGAGAGAGAGAGAGAGAGAGCCAAAGAGGGACATCAGAATCGTGGGTGCAAGACCACCCTAATCTTCAGGGTATTCGTATTTATAGGTATTGTGTGTATGGTACATAACTGGGGTTAGGCACAGGGTCCTTTAAACCCCACACCATGGGGCAACAAAATTTGTATTTCTTGAGTCTTAAAAGCTAGGAAGCATGGTGTTAAATATTTTGCACTCATTGGAGCTTTGTTATAGGTTGCAATCTTGTGTATTCATCAAAGGTCTGTCTCCAAGTCACATGGAGCTCAGATGGAAAAATTGGAAGGGAAAGTGGCAGAGCTGGAGGTGACCTCTCTCTCTGTCTCTTTGTGTGTCTGTCTGTCTCTCTCTCTCTCTCTCTCTCTCTCTCTCTCTCTCTCTCTCTCTCTCTCTCTCTCTCACACACACACACACACGCACACACACACACACACACACACACACACACACACACACACACACACACACACACACACACACACACACACACACACACACACACACACACACACACACACACACACACACACACACACACACACACACACACACACACACACACACACACACACATGCACGCACGCACACATGTAGCATATGGAATGCCTAGTTCAAATCCAAATGTTTTGCATGACAATTCTTGCTCGTGCATGCAGCAGCTACTTGCCTAGAGGTCAAGAGTAGTAGGAGAATTTAAAGCTATACAATGACGAGTTTTTCAACTTGGTGTACTGCAAATTTTAGATGAATTCATCTGTTATATTGAACATGAACTACTCAGTGAGCTGCAGAAGGAGCTTGAAAGGGCAAAACAAGGCAAGCCTCCTCTCAAGGATGCAGATGGGAAAGCCAAATATCAAACTCCTCAAGTGTAAGCCCCTCATATTTGTGTCATTCATTTCTTCGATTGTGCATCTTTTGTCATTAATCATGGGCGACACATGGGTAGGTGGGAGAAGAAGATTTCTCTAACAAAACAGAAGGTAGAGAAAATGAAATTGGACATGCGGATTAAAGATGATCTGAAGACAGTGGCCTTGGGAACATCCAAAATCAACTACTTGGATTCTCATATCACAGTTGCCTAGTGTAAACGACAGGAAGTTCCCATTGAGAAGGTTAAATAGCTTAATACTTCTAGCTATAATGAGCTACATCTAGCGAGTACTCATGTGCATAATTAGAGAATGCACATATCATATATTTATTAGCTTAGCATACATTGTACACACATTTCAATAATACCTTTGTATAGTATTCATCATTCTAGCTGATAATTTGCTCACTGCTTAGCATTAATGTATAGATATGTTGCATGGACATAATATTTCATGCACATGAAATGAAAGTTGCATGAAGATGATATCACAAGGGAGCGAGTCAACACATATTATGTACTGTACACAATCCAAGTCCTCAATGGTCATGTACTTCCAACCTTTATGATAGATGCAACAGAGGAGGATTTTCATCTTATTGGTTTTTGGCCATGTAGAGGTTAGAAGCTCTATGACTGGATATACACCAACGTGGCCACATTAGGTGCCATAGTCACAGTCTTGAGGCTATCGTGCAAAGGTTACTTTTCAGTTGTGTTACAGACCACTGAGGAAGCACATAGAGTAATCGTGAGCTCACCTTTACACTATCAGAGTAGAGATATTCATCTATGGACTTGGCAGAAACACTTCCTTATCTCCACTTGGGATGCTCTCCCTGGACTACCAGATGAGATCAGTGCATGTGCAGCATGGTGAAGCATTTGGCTAGCATGGCAGCCATAGTCTTTCTTCTGTAGGTGTGAGGTTGTCCTATGTCCAATCACTTGTAGGTGCAAGTGCCACCAAGGCTAGGCTTAGTTCAGTGTTTCCATTGCTACAGCCCTTGCCCACTGTGATATCATACTCCACAGGAGATGGAGTACAGATTCAAGAGGGTCGTTTGGATCAATATCTCTTTTGTCGTAGAGAGGAAATCTTGGCCCAAGTAGACGCCCTCGAGTTAGACATGGCACACATGTGTCCCCAGCTTTTCAGTCTTCGCCTCCTCGTGAGACCTCCCAGCCTCCTTTTCAGCCTCTAGCCACTCTTGAGCCTCTAATTCCCATGAGCCTCTAGTCTCGCTCTTGATCTTAGTCCCTCTTGAGCTTGCAACTTCTCCTGAGCCTTCAGCTTCTCCAAAGCCTCCAAAGGTTAGTGCTCTCTAGGGAGAGCACCGTGCATTCACATGAAGCATTATTAAGTATCATATTTACTTTATTTTAAAAAGGTTCATCAATCAACAATTGGAGTGGAAAAGACACCAGCACAAACAAATGACATACATGTTTTTCAAGTAAGTTTAAATTTATTTATTTTTCTTAATTAGTATGACTGATGATAACGTTTTTGGATATTTTTCTTAAAGATATTTTAAACAAATATTCTACTAATGATCTTTTGAATGTATCTATGTAGGTTGATGCTTTTCAAAGGAGACCGAGTAAAGATCTTACATAAGGACTCAAAAGACATAGTTGGAATAGGGACAATAATTAGTTTGGATCCTTCATTTAGAGTTCATACTATACCAATAGGAGTTAATTATGTAGCAGTACGAGTTGATGATGCAATCATTAAGGATGCTTGTATATTCAGAGCAAATGATGAGATTCAGACATTGGGTTAAGCCGTAGGATTGAATAGGGACAATAATTAGTTTGGATCCTTCATTTAGAGTTCATACTATACCAATAGGAGTTGGTTATGTAACAGTACGAGTTGATGATGCAATCATTAAGGATGCTTGTATATTCAAAGCAAATGATGAGATTCAGACATTGGGTTAAGCGTAGGTTTGAATGTTGCTTAGAAAACTCTTATGTAATGTTTTTATAATTTTATATTTTATTTTATTTTTTAAAAATTGAATTATTTATTTCTCAATCAACTATCGAATAATATTTGTTATCAAGTAAAATGTGTGTTATAAAAGGTAAAAGTTATCCTTAGAATTTTAGATGATTTCTTCACACTGTGTAATATGAGTACTGATGCACTTAAGACTTTTGATTAATCTTTCACACTTAGGCAATAAATCTCATTCATGGATACTAAGTATTAAATGTAAAATTTTAGTCAACTGGCATTTTGTATGTCACTTTATTTTCATTTTCAACATGAAATCTTGTAAATTTTAAGTCATATTTTGCCATTTCGAATATAACAAGTGACAAATTTTATGTCACCTTTTGTCATTTATTTCATAGTTGGTCTCTATTGTAGTGCCATTTCATGCATTAAGAATGGCAAAAATATATGGTACTTTTGGTTGCCATTTTGATTGTGGAAATGACAAAACTATATGGCACTTTTAGTTGTC
Source organism: Dipteris shenzhenensis (assembly GCF_047967505.1). Lineage (NCBI taxonomy): Eukaryota > Viridiplantae > Streptophyta > Polypodiopsida > Gleicheniales > Dipteridaceae > Dipteris > Dipteris shenzhenensis. Next base: position 48,730,566 of record NC_141626.1, on the reverse strand, counting down.
ATTTCATACGTAAAAATGGTACAATATATGGTACTTTTGGTTGCCATTTCAGACATCCAAATGGCAAAAATATATGGCACTTTTGGTTGCCATTTTGCATGTGGAGATGGCAACACTATATGGCACTTTTAGTTGCCATTTCATACATAAAAATGGCCAAATATATGGCACTTTTAGTTGCCATTCCATACATAAAAATAGCAAAATATATGGTACTTTTAGTTGCCGTTTCAGACATCAAAATGATAAAAATATATGGGACTTTTGGTTGCTATTTTGCATGTGGAAATGGCAATACTATATGGCACTTTTAGTTGCCATTTCATACATAAAAATGGCAAAATATTTTGGTTGCCATTTAAAACATAAAATGGCAAAAATATATGGAACTTTTGGTTGCCCTTATCCATGTGGAAATGGCAATACTATATGGCACTTTTAGTTGTCATTTAATACGTAAAAATGACTAAATATATGGCACTTTCGGTTGCCATTTTAGACACAACAATGGCAGAAATATATGGCACTCTTGGTTGCCATTTTATATGTGGAAATTGCAAAACTATATGGCACTTTTAGTTACCATTTCATACGTAAAAATGGCAAAATATATGGCACTTTTGGTTGCCATTTCCAAAAAATGGCACATGTGGAAATGGCGGCAAGAAAGTGCCATTTAATAATGTAGAAATGTCACTTTTGGGCTATCATTTCTACCTAGTTTTGTAGTAGTGAGAGACCAACCTATTGCTAACATGAAGATGAGTTTGGCCATGTCCCCCATCAAGGGAGGTCTCCACTAGGAGCCAATAAAGAATCAGTTCATCTCCCCCAAGTTACGTACAACCCTCTCAATTCCTCCAGACCTCTCTAGACACGAGGTAATTCTTGAACAAATGCCAAACTTATTCCATCGCCTTCTTGCACAACAGGCACATTGGATTCATCAATCTTCTTTTGACTAGCTTGCCACAGATTGGTATCCATTGATTTATGATTTTCGACAATAGGAAGGAGGCCTTCCCTACTTTACAAGCCTTCCAGATTTCATGCAGGTTGGATTTTCCATGAGACTGGGCCTCTCGAAACCATTTTTTATTGAGATTGGGAATTACCGAGTTTTGCGGCCACTGAAGATGATGATACACTGATGTTGCTGAAATTTCATGGAGGTTTGGTTTTGCCTATGATTCACCCTTCACCAAGAAGATGGATGCAATTTGTAGGCCAAACTTCCGAGATGCGGGCGAGAATTGTTCTCATCAAATCGGTTTCCCCATCTGTGAGGGCAAACTTGACTTAGAGCTGCTCAGTTGAAAACCCCAATCTGCTCTGTGAGCATACCATATGTCTTGCCATATCCTAACTCCCTTATTGAATAGGTTTCTATCTTTCACGACATCATGAAGTGCAAAGGGCTCCCCGCTTCTACATACTAGCCCACAACCACCAAATCCCCTTAAGGAGACTCGCATCCCCTCTCAGTCCACTATGGCCTAACCAAGACATCAATTTGATGCCAATCTTCTAGGCTTCTACCATCCCTACAACCTGATCTGAACCAATTATATGCACATGAAAGTTGAAGAAGATCCTATCATACCAAGGGAGCTTGCTCCATGCTCCTCCCCCTTTGTTCTTTGCTTGCTCTAGGAACTACGTCACGATTTCTTCCCATGGATGATTTCCTTCAAAGAGTTTTGGGAGCCATTTCCATACCAATGAGATACATCGGTGCCTTATGTCTAGCAATCCCAAACCTCCCTACAACTTTGGAGCTTTCATAGTGTCCCAAGGAGTGTAGTACATGTGTCTCTTACCCTCTTTGGCCCAAGCGAATGCTCAGAATAGCTTTTCTATCTCTTTCCAATGGCATTTGCCAAAGAACTAGAATGATGCCACGTAGTTCGTAGACACCGCCAAGATGTGTTGGACCACCAATACTCTTTGTGTTCCATCCTAGTGAGATGCATCATTTCCTTATATCAGACCAACTATTGGCAAAGTGATTCCCAGGGCGCACCTAGGTAGCAAATTAGCTCACCGCATTGCACAATCCGTGGGTGGTAATCCAACTGCTAGGATGGAGTGGGGGTGGGATTTTTTCTAAGAACAAAGTCTTGTGCTAGCTACATTTTGACTTGAAGCCTTGTAGAGCTTGTGAAGGGTATCAATCAAGTGGCCCATGCTCTCCTCATCCTCTTGAGCAACCATATTGTTTAAGGCTTACATAGCACCCTAAACAATGAAGAGAGAAAGAGAAGAGCATACATTTGTCCATAAGAAGATGCATAGGTTGATCCATCAATTCTCATTTCATGATACATGGGGTACAAGATGCATACATGATAAGGGTTTGTGAGGGAGTTAGTAATTGCAAAGGGACACACCCCTCCACATCACATATGTGAATGTACTTAATGATTGACCACTCTCAACCTTAGAAGTGATATTCTCATTGCTAACACTGGACGACCTCATTGTTGGAGTTTGAAAAATTCCAAGACTCGAACCCACCAAATTAATTTTAGGCTCAATCTAATGGAATTTAATAGACCCTCTTCATGATGCAACATCTCATCAATCCAAGCCTATGCTGGAAAATAGAGATAATTGCTTGGTGCAATACCAAGGTTCCAACTATCTCCAAACACAGATGTCCACTAATTACACAAAAGATAGAAATTATTATGCAATAAAGAGAAACCAACACATAGTGCATATCATCATCACGTGCTCAAGTATAGTGTAAGTGCATATGTGATTACAATGCCACCATTTTTACCAGGGCTGGGAACCCATCCTATAAAAATACATCCATGCTATATCATACAATATGAATGTGTAAAACCATGCATCTAGAATCAAGCCTGTACTTCATGCACATGGATAGAAATATTTTCATGAAGATATTTCTATGTAGATATCAGCTCTTGCTTCACATAGTGATTAAGAAACCTTGAATGACATACTTTCATGACCAATTTGTTGACCAAAATATTTATGCCTCATTTCATGCCACTCCAACCGTAAATGATTTGGAACTTTGATCAAGAATACGATGAACATAATAAAATCAATATTATGATATTTGGCATAAATTAGAAAGCTAAAATAAATCAAAGTGTATGAATAATTGAGCTTCCTCCAAGCTCCATCAATACAATCATCAATTTGGCATTCATTGTGAATTCTAGACTGCAGAAAATTAGCTTTTTAACGGGTAAGCCAAAACATCGAGCGACTGCATTCGAGCGAGCCCAAAGTTCAAGTGACACTTATGAGGAACTTTGTCTAAACCTATAGGAGCAATAAATTTTTAGTAAAAAGGGTTGAATCTACATGATACTATTACATATTGTTTTAAATTATTTTTTGTACGATTCTTGGCAACTTACAAAGATTAAACTTACTATTGGATAACTCATAAATCCATGCAAGTCAGCAATCATTCAATGAATACCAGAGTTGAACAGGTTTCTTTATTTTATGGAGTTACATACATGGCAACAATAGTCCCACCGATGATATAGAAGCTCTCCTAGCAAAATCTCTCACAAACAACTATTCGTAGCTCATCAATTTTTATGCTACTGACATGATTTGATCCATTTTGTACACAAAATGATCACATGAATAAAATGTTTAAACTACGGAACTAATAAATTATTGATCACCTTATGACCATGATGATGCTAACTAAATATGGATCACCTTCATATGTCCTTGACCATGTATACACCTCTAGGATGGAGGGAGGAAACCAAGGACCCAGACTCTATATGACAAAAATCCATGGTCATAATTAAATATAGAGTTTGATAAGGTCCATTTCTCATGAAACAAAGATAAGTATAAACTTTCTAAAGATCTAGGATTTTGACACTTTAACATGATAAATGCATTCATTCATATCATTCCAATCGTTTTGACTACAAACATGACCATATTTGGAGTCCAATTGACCAAGTTATGGCCCAAATAAAATTGGCAAGAGGAGCCTCCCAAGAGGCCGCGATATCACGGCCTCTAGGGAGGCTCCTCCTCCCATTATTTTTTTGCCTTGAAAATGGAAATTGCACAAGAAAAACACATACTTTGACCCCTTTCTTCCACCCCTCCTTCGTTGACCCTTGAAAAACATTGCCAAACATTTTCAGAAATTGTTGTTTGTCTATAAGACAATTGATTACTCACAATATCATGGGTAGGACAACAACTATAAAAGTCAGCAATGAATGCTACTTTTTGAACATAAAACATCACACTAGAATGTCAAAAGTTATGAAATTCTTGGCTCGAACCATCACCTCGCTTGAACACAGTCGCTCGAATTTTGGTAATCCTCCTTTTTAACTAGAAAAAGATCCCTCAATGAGTTGGTTAGAGATATACAAATCAAAAACTATTTGAGGTGATTATAAACCATATATAGTACTAACCTTTTGCCATATTACATCATTCATATCAGTCCATTTGAACCACTTTTGAAGCTCTTGAAAACTATCAACTGGTATGATGCAGTGCAGTTTCTAGCAAGTTGACATAAGCTTAAACATAATCAAATCATCTTCAAAATGAGATCCAAGCTGATGAAAATGTTGTCCACATACTTTTCTTGGAATACTGATCCCACTTGAGAAGAATTCATATTTAAATCAATCAAAATGAAAGCTAAATTAGGCTCTTGATAGTCTGTGGAAAGTTGACATAAGTTTAAAAATAATCAAATCATCTTCAAATGACATCCAAGCTAAGGAAAATGTTCTCCACATACTTTTATTGAAATATCTAATCCCACTTGAGAAGAATCCATCTTTAAGTCATTCAAAATGAAACCTGAATCCTTGGGGTGCCAACTCAATATGTAATATGTTACTACCCTTGTCCAAAATCTAGGGTATGGGGTGACAAGGTCCATATATAATATGCATGGATTTCCTTTAAAATTTTTAAATATGCAAGGAAAGTTTGAAAATTTCATGTCCTCCTTCCACAAAATATAAGGTATATACCTTATATATACCTTGAAATATATATATACAAAATATATACCTTGAAAAATATGCAAGATTTTAAGATTTGTACATATTTTTCATAATATGTGAGGCCCAAAGGGGGGGTCTTTTGGATAAGGGCGGGTAAAACAAAAAATGCACTAAAATATGAAAACCCATCTCCTTTCAAATTTATATAACTTTTTCATGTGTTACCCAAATTTCAAGGTGTAAGGACATATTTGAAGCTCTTTTAGTATAGAACAAAACCATGTCAATTTGAATAAATTTTACTCATGGCATATTGTTAAATTCATCTCATACTCAATATTTTGATAGGTTTTCTTACTAAAGGGAGTTGGCACCCCAAGCCTGAATCAGGCTCCTAACATATGCGTGGACTGCATATTGCAAACTTTGTGCATAATATATTTGAAGCATCATACCACTAATAGTACTTCATGAATGGAATCGATTTTTGGATTAGATCCCCATTATCAATAGAAAATGGAAATTTCTCAATAACTGCATCCTCACGCATATGCTTATCATATAAACATAACACCATATTCTTAGCAATAGCCTCCACACCATCATGTGGTATCCTTGGATACTTTTGATCCGGCTTATGCCCCTTATCTTCATAATATTGATTTGAAAATAGAAAAATGAGCAATAAGAAATTAGGCTGGAATATGCCAGCATCTTTTAAACTTATGGGTTACTTTGGTGTGTGGCTTAGAGAAAATAAGGGCTCCTCTTGGCTTCTTTGTCTCTCATGCTGCTCCTCATGCATTCCTCCTCTGTCCATCATCACTCCATCAACTTCCTTTGGCTGGTTTTGTGCTTCAACAAATCCTTGTATTGGAAATGGCATAGGTATAGACGAGTATTGTACTTCACTTATTTGAATAATACATTGTTTGGATAGCATGATTCCCAATAATTAATGGCAGCCACCATTCATCTTCATCAAGTGCTATCATCAAAACAAATTCATCTTCATAATTTTTAATCAAGTGGTCAATTGTAGCTTACAACATTCAAATTCGATAGATACTAGAGCATGATTTCCTTTCCTTTCCTTTACGGTCTTCATGCCATTGCTATGCTCATCCAACAAATCTGAAAATTCTTCCAACTCTTCTCTTTCTTCCTCAAAGTCAGCACATAATGATGCATGCATAAAAGATTTATCAATTCGATAAAATTTCTTGCATAACCCTTGCATACAATATTTGACATATACCTTGGGCTTCAGACATTCACATATATATGGACAATCCCTTGTCGAGTGATGATGTCTCTATATGGAACAATTTCTCTTCTTCTTGCCCATTTGAGAAAGATTAAAGCATGAAAACTAGTATTCAAACGTGATTTGTGCTTGATTGTCTTTTGATAGCCCGGAATTCTTGGATTCTAATCCTATTTTTTACATTTAGCTTGTAGGTTGGCTCATCCAATAAAATATTTGATCTTGATTTAACATCCATAATTTATTATTTGAGTCCAATTTGATCACTACTTAGATAATGAGTTAAAATGTATGATTCTCCAGAAAGGCACTTGTCCAATCCAATTTGCTGCTTAAAAGCTTGACATATCAGTTTGCTAGCTAGAATGATCTAGCTCAGAACTATTTCTTACTGCTAAAATTTAAACTTCACAATTTATCAAATGATGGCATTAGAACATCTGATCAGTATCCTTTGATAAGAAATCACAGAATATAACCTTTGTCACTCTGTGCATAAGAGTATTCTAGTAACCAGGAAAGAAGCATTGACGGATGGACCATGCCAATAAGTGCAAGAAAAGATCATATGTATCATCGCTTTAACAAATCAATCACCAATATGCACATTGGATAAACATTCCTCCATCCTCATGTGTATATGATGACCAAATGATCTCATAATGAATAGACTATTTTGAAGACTAGCTTCTTTCCAGACAAACAATTATGGCACCTCATTGTTCTTTCCCACAATCACATTGATAGATACAAAGCTTGAGAATAAGAATTTCAAGTACTTTGGTTCCTCAACATTTGTCTACTTTGGAGAATTTGGACAAACATGATAATGTAAACTTTTTTATTCAATTAGCTTCTCATATGCATCTCTTATGTTCTCGAATAGGTCACTTATGTTCAAGATGAATATCATACAAATAGGACCTCGCCAGCATACAATGTCTGTGACATAGAATTGCAATCTTCTTCATTTTGTTCATCATATTTCTAGCAGCACATTTAGGTAGTCTTCATATGCATCAGTGCTTCCTTGCTAACTGAGAGGTTGCCTAAACAAAAAAACACAGCAACATTTCTCCAACTATAGCACTTCATAACAACACATCATCTTCATTAAGAATCTTCTCTGATTTATCAACGGACTCACAATTCATAAGCTGCATGTCCTAACAGCTGTTGAAAGTGTTTTCCTTCTAATCAAGACTGGTTTCCCATGGATTGCACTGATGGACTCTGCTTGCTTTGATTCCAAATAGAACATTCACCACTTCTCTAGCTGCAAACTATGTACTCGCTAAACATCTTCACTATTCTCATGTAGAAATTCATCCGAGAGAGAAGCATATGACATGGCATCCTATCAAGCAATGTGATCTTGATCGATGGTTTCGAAAAAGTGGGAGCAGGCGTATGGCTTGGCCAGAGTGGAGATTTGGAAAGGAATTACAAAGATTGGGTGTCGAAGCAAACAATGGATAAGAACCAACAAACTTAGGATCTTGCACCTGCTAAAGATGGATACGAAACTCAGAATGCTGAACTTTGGCTTCAAGTCCTTTATTATTTTATTGCTCATGCCTAATCGGCCTTCTCAAAAGATTGGGCTTTCTAAGATGGCTCTTCCTCTTTCTTTGTGTGGTCATCTCTGAAGCATGATTGTCTTTGATGCTCAGCCGCTCACTTTGTAAAAATCATGCTTCATAGTTTTGCTCCATAGCCCACAAACTTCCATGCCATTTCCCTTTTGTCTCCTTTCAATTGTGGTGAATATCGTTCAGGTATTTGCAAAGAAATGCTTGAAAAGAATCAAACAGCTCTCAATAGCAACCCACTTCTTCTCTTTTGGATAGGCTGGTTCTCCTTCGTCAACATAGCTAGCTACCTCCTTTTAAGAACAATTCGCCTTTCTCATTCTTAATTTCTTTCTTTCGTTAGACCAACAATTTTTTTTCACCACCATCCTCAAATAACAAAAACATTCCACTTTCTTCAAACGATGGTGAGCAACATTCTTCACAACACAAGATAGGTTGGTCTCTCTTGAGAGATCTTAATACTCGAACCATTGTAGGATCGCCAGTGTTTAGGGCTTACATATCACCCTAAAAGATAAAAAGAGAAAGTGAAAAAAATACATTTGTCCACAAGAAGATACATAGGCTTAACCATTAATTCTCATTTCATAATACGTGATACAAGATCCATACATGATAAGGGCTCGGGGGTGCACTACTAAGAAACCCTATGTATCACGTGTGTTCAAAGGGTATTAGAAAAATTGCTCGACTAAAATTTCTCCCACAATAAAAACATTCCTCATTACTTATGAACTAAGTGATTTTTTCCAAAAATTGAATTAAAAAACCCCTCCAGTTATTGTAATTTTGTTAAAATTTTCCAAAAAGTTGGATTAAAATACCTCTCCTTCTGAATGCACGTTGTACACTAAATTCTTTTAGATGAACCCCCTGAGGATAAGGGTATGTGAGAGAGTTATTGTTTGCAAAGGGACGCACCCTTCCACATCACATATGTGAATGTACTTAATGACTGACCACTCCCAACCTTAGAGTGAGGATTATTTGCACTGCTAACACATATCGTCAGCGAATAGTTGAGCACTCAGCTGGTCTCCTCTCGAGAGATGGACCCCTTTTACTAAATCGGATTGAACACCTTGTTTGAGGATGTGGATAAGCAAGATTGTGCCAAGAGTGAATAGCAGTGGAGCCAAGGGCAGCCTCGATGGGGACCAAACACTTAAGGTCAAATCTGGCAACTACCCCTCCATTGAGGCACAGTAGTGTTGATGCATTACCAAATAGCATGCTAACGATGTTGATAAACCTTGCACCAAAGCACAATTTCTCGAGCACTATAAGGAGGTAGTCCCACTAGACTCTGTCATAGGCCTTGTCAAGGTCAAAGCCACATAGGGTGGTAGCAAGCTAAGGGTGTCCACTTCCGGACCACTTTCGGGTGAGTGTGACACCCGCTCGAGTGAAAATACAAAGGTTTTGCTTCGGTCTCCAATACCTCGATCGAGGTATTAGCTCCAATGAAAATCACACACGAGGACAACCGAGCCAAGCCAATACCTCGATCGAGGTACTGGGCTTTTTTCACCGGACCGAGCCTCTACCTCGATCGAGGTTTGCTGGCAAGCCACCTATACATGCCACATCTACCTCGTTCGAGGTATCCTGGCAATCCAGCTCAACCTCGATCGAGGTAAGGTGGCATGTCCAGCATACCTCGATCGAGGTATGTGCCATCCGACAGGGCAGATGACATACCTCGATCGAGGTATGCTGGACCGATGACTTGGCATCCGGCTAATGCCGACATACCTCGATCGAGGTATCGTGGCATGTCAATACCTCCATCGACGTGGATGTACCGAGATGTATGGGCATGTCACAATACCTCGATCGAGGTATCGTGGCATGTCAATACCTCCATCGACGTGGATGTACCGAGATCTATGGGCATGTCACAATACCTCGATCGAGGTATCGTGGCATGTCAATACCTCGATCGAGGTAGATGCATGCAGATGTATGGGCATGTCACAATACCTCGATCGAGGTATCGTGGCATGCATGCAGAATACCTCGATCGAGGTAGAGAAACCCTAATTTTTCTTATAAAAGGAGAGCGACCCCCTCATTCCGCATACCTCGATCGAGCTCCTCCTCATCCACCGATTTCGGATTTGCGGGACGTCGACGGAATTGGGTGAGCGACGGAGAGCCACCAACGGACATCGACGGAGATGGACGGAGCGGGAGAGTCCAGGTAGGGTTTTTTTTATGTAGCATTTTCTTTTTGGTAAAATTTAATTAAATTTTAGTTTATAAGAAAAATTATAAAAAATTTCTAAATTTCAAATGCATTTTAATATTTTTTTGAAATTTATGAATTACGACATTTTTTATTTAAAATGTGAAAATAATTTTTTTTTAAAAATAGAGCTATTTTTATTAAATAAAAAAACGTTCATAGGAATAATTATAAAATATTTATAAATTTGAAATGCATTTGTAAATTTTTTTTAAATTTTTGAATTACGACATTTATAATTTAAAATGTGAAATTTTTAAATTTAAAAAACGTTTAATGAGGCATTTTTTATTCAAAATGTGAAAATGTAAAAATTCTGTTTTTTTTATGTAGCATTTTCTTTTTGGTAAAATTTAATTAAATTTTAGTTTATAAGAAAAATTATAAAAAATTTCTAAATTTCAAATGCATTTTAATGTTTTTTTGAAATTTATGAATTACGACATTTTTTATTTAAAATGTGAAAATGAAAATTTTTTTTAAAAAAATAGAGCTATTTTATTAAATAAAAAAACGTTCATAGGAATAATTATAAAATATTTATAAATTTGAAATGCATTTGTAAATTTTTTTAAAATTTTTGAATTACGACATTTATAATTTAAAATGTGAAAATTTTAAATTTAAAAAACATTTAATTAGGCATTTTTTATTCAAAATGTGAAAATGTAAAAATTCTGTTTTTTAAAATCATCTTTGAAAAAAAAGAGATTAAAGTTATTTTTTTAATTAGAGATGTTTTTAATTAAATAAAAAAACGTTTAAATTTTAGTTCATAGGAATAATTATAAAATATTTTTAAATTTGAAATGCATTTAAAAGTTTTTTTTAAATTTTTGAATTATGACATTTTTAATTCAAAATGTGAAAATGTAAAAATTCTGTTTTTTAAAATTATCTTTGAAAAAAAAGAGATTTAAGTTATTTTTTAAAAAAACGTTTAAGTTTTAGTTCATAGGAATAATTATAAAATATTTCAAATTTCAAATGCATTTTAAATTTTTATTTAAAATGTGAAAATGTAAAAATTAGGTTTTTAAAAATCATCTTTGGAAAAAAAGAGATTAAAGTTATTTTTTTAAATTAGAGTTATTTTTATTGAAATAAAAAACGTTTAAATCTTAGTTTATAGGAATAATTATAAAATATTTTTAAAATTGAAATGCATTTGAAAGTTTTTTTAAATTATTTTTGGAATTACGTAATTATTTATTTAAAATGTGAAAATGTAAATATTTTGTTTTTAGAATCATCTTAAAAAAAAAAAGAGATTAAAGTTATTTTTTAAATTAGTGCTATTTTTATTTAAATAAAGAAACGTTTAAATTTTAGTTTATAGGAATAATTATAAAATATTTCTAAATTTGAAATGCATTTTAAAGTTTTTTTAATTATTTTTGGAATTACGTAATTTTTTATTTAAAGCCTGAAAATGTATATATTTTGTTTTTTGAAATCATCTTTTAAAAAAAAGAGATTAAAGATATTTTTTTAATTAGTGTTATTTATATTTAAATAAAAAAACGTTTAAATTTTATTTTTAAAAATGATCTTAAAAAAAAAAGAAAATAAGAGTTTAAGTTAGTGAAGTTTGTATTTAAATGTCAAAAAGTATATAATTTGTTTTTTAAAACAATTTATTAAAAAAAAATTATAAGTGAAGTTTACAAATTACGGAAGTTTTGAATTTAATATAATGTTTAAATTTTGTTTTTAGAAATCATGTATCAAGAACAAGAAAATAAGAATTTTGTTAAAATAAGAAAATCATGTATTAAAAACAAGAAAACAAGAAAACAAGAAAAAGAAAAAGAGAGATTAAAGTAGGTTCTATGCTATCTTTGAAATTGGTGCTATTTTTATTTAAATAAAAAAAGGTTTAAATTTTAGTCTTCAAAACCATCTTTTAAAAAATCATCGTTTATGTGGAATATTATAGATTATATAGTTGGTTAAGAGTTGTTTCATAATTTAGGTAGAGTAAGTAGGCTGTATAAAACACCACATGGGCATTATCCCTAAAACACCACACCACATGGGCAAAGACCCCAACACTAGAGTGGTTAGATGCATAAGCATATGGCTAATTGGATCTTGTAAATGCACCAGCGCATCGAAAACACATACGTAATTTATGATTGTCCAAAGGTCTCCTCTCTCCCCAAGCATGGGAACCAAGTGATGATCTATAGGAATGGCCACTAGTTGAGGTGGATTGCCCAACCAAAATAGATAATATTGAAAAGGCTTAATTATTTTCTCAAAGTTCTCGCTTTAAAAGGTCTGTAGTGTGAACCCGCTCTCTTTTTTAATGTGTAGTCCAAGAAATACTAGATGCGCCTTGCTTGTGTATCGTTCAAAGTAATGTATTAGGTATCCTTCTATCTCCTCCATATCTATTGCAAACCCAAGGCAGTAAAGCATTCAAAGAAGGTCTTATTAACCAAACCTCTCCACTATCTGTCCTTAGTATAGGGGCCATAAGTGGACAATGTGGTCCTTACACCACATGTGGAAAAGTTTCATATTGGATAAAAAGTGAAAAAAGGGAAACATATAAGGAAAAAATATTTGAGACATCTAAGTTTAAAAATGCAACAACTAGAGTTTGAAAAAATTCTAATCAAAATTAAGAATTATTAATAATATTGATTAATATTGAGCCACACATTTGGCCCATCTACCGGTAGGTGCATAGGATGATCCCAACGACATCCTACCTCATCAAGGAGTACGTACAAATAGTTTTCATTACGTAAATAGATTATAAGTCATATTGAATAGATTTTCATTACCCAAATAGAATATTAATTTCCATGTGTTTTTTTTGTGCATGCGCCAGCCAGCGCACAGGTTCTAGCACCACTATTCGTATGCAGTATTCATATGCAGATAGAGATGCTGAGAGCTGAGATGAGGGCACTGCAGGATGCTAGGGCACCCCCTCACTTGGTTGCGAGTCTAGATTCAGTTATTGAGGCTCTGGGTCGATTGGACACAGTTGAGGACGTTGTGGATAGCTTTCAGGCACAGGCTGAGGCAGAGATCACTGGTGGTGGCTTGGATTGGAGAGCCATTCGACAGTTGTTTGAGCGTGAGTCACATCACAGGCAGGCCTTGGAGGATATGTTTTGGGATGGTCACACCGAGGCGATGCGACCACGATCAGGGCTCCCCTTGCATATTTTACGTTGTAGGCACCCCATCATAGCAGCACACATTTATCCGAGATATCTCAATGCGAATGGTGGTTGATTGCCTCACAACCGTCAGATAGCCAGGTCGTTTGCCATGCAGCTATACGCTGAGTTTGTGCTTGGTCATCGGGTGGACTACCTTAGTACCCGTCCAGGATCAGGAGTGGGACGTGGTAGGATGGGGCATCAGGAGCATCAGATTACAGATGTTCGGCGTCGACGCGAGGCACCAGAGTTGCACACAATCCCTGCACCGGCATTGCGAGCGGTGGGAGGACAGATTAGGGGGGATGTTCATTCAGTGGCATCATCCTTGTAGCACATGGTCTCTGCCCTATCGAGATCTATTGCGATTCCACCTCCCCCACCTCGATCATCGATGGAGCCTCCCACATCTACACCACCTCCCACATCTACACCACCTCAGCACGAGTTGGAGGCTCGAGACACACGGATTGCAGAGTTGGAGGCATTGTTGGCCGAGTCTAGGGACGAGGTTAGTTATTTTGATTATATTAGTTTATTTTTTTGTAGCGTGTTTTGAACTGAAGTTTTATGGTTAATTCTCACCATGTACATGACATGTTTGCATTGCAAGCACATCTATTGCGTCAGGAGATGGAGTCTCGCGTACGACTATTGCAGACAGATTTGGAGGAGCAGAGGATTCGGACACGCATAGCATACCATCGTGCAGAGCACTATATTTTGCAGTTGAGGCATATTAGCCATGATCCATCTCGCCATAGGATCGACCCCAGCATGGCCTTATACACCGCTCCTCCTGTAGATGTGCCGACTAGGACACCCATAGACACAGCAGTCATAGCCAGGCTTCCTACTGCCACTTGTGTCCTTTGCCATGAGGAGTTTGACACCGTAGGGTGGTTTGGACTAGGGTGCGGCCACATCGCACATCTCCATGGCATGACCCGCCACATGGTGGCATGATCAGTGTGCCCTGTATGCTTTGCTGACATTGATGTGGCCACATACGGAGGACTAGGCATGGATGATCTATATCCTGGTCATCGTGAGGCCGTTGATCCATTCGCCCACGTAGTCTTGATAGAGCACTACAGGGAGGAGGCACAGAGAGCATTGCTGATGCAGGAGGGTGTTGATACATCGGCGGTTGCAGCATGCATTCCACGACGCTTTTCGTATGGTGATTTCATGCCAGGTGACGAGGCACGAGCAGAGGAGGCACACCGGATTGAGCGAGAGGCAGAGCTGCAGACATCATTGCAGCAGTGGGTGGAGCAGCAGCTAGGGCGGGGCCGAGACCAGTGTCTTCTACATGTAGAGATGATTACTCACACTGGATTTGAGGCACGAGTATTCGCAGATGCACGGCTATGGGAGCTGAGACGCGCGTACATAGAGGAGGCGAGGGAGGTAGAGATGGCAGCGGTGGCACGTGCAGCATGCCCTCCTCTTCATTAGGATGAGGCTGGCCCATCTCATGCAGGTGATGAGGCTGGCCTGAGCCGGATTTGCCTGAGGGCACACAGCGGACGGTTGGGCAGCGGGTCATACAGGAGCCACGTCAGCGTTCCACTAGAGGATCATATGTAGAGCTATCAGATTCGGATTCAGATTGATTGTTTAGGCTTCACACGTTTCTTGTATAGGGATGCACTTCTGTAGCATGATGATGATGATGTACAGATTCATTTTGGTACTTTCATGATATTGTTCCCACTTTTATGATGTATGAGCATTTTCGTACTTTCATGATGTTCTTCACACTTTGTTTATCTCAGTTTATCTCAGTTTATAGTTTGTTTAAATGTAACATAAACATTTAAAATTAGGAGTATGATTTTGAATTTCGAATATCTCAATTCACACATCTAATACATAAGGTATTTAAAAAAGAATGCCATGTGAAGTAATTGTAAACATTAAGCATTGAAAAAGTGTTCAAGTTCCAACTTTATCATTTTGAATATCATATTGAATTTCGTATATATCAATGCTTGCAATTATTACACTAAACCTAAGAGCCGTGCGAAGTTTCATCCCCATGTGCGTATTTAAAATTAAGAGTATGGATTTGAATTTCAAATATCTCAATTCACACATCTAATACATAATGTATTTTAAAAATAATGTTGTGTGTCATAATTGTAAACATTAAGCATTGAAAAGGTGCTTGCAAAAATGTATGCATTATACCTTCCACGTGGCGCAAACCAGATCAGTTGGAGACCAAATCTTGCGTGGATGTACATCTAGGGTAGCCTAAGAGGCTGTGAAGTGTTGTCCCCAACAGGGTTTAGGATTTAGGGTTCAGGGTTTAGGGTTTAGGGTTTAGTCGTGCTAGTAGGGATTGCTTCTACGTGGCGTAAACCAAATCAGTTGGAGACCAAATCTTGCATGGATGTACATCTAGGGTAGCCTAAGAGGCGTGTGAAGTTTCGTCCCCAACAGGGTTTAGGATTTAGGGTTTAGGGTTTAGGGTTTAGGGTTTAGGGTTTAGTCATGCTAGTAGGGATTGCTTCTATGTGGTGCAAACCAAATCAGTTGGAGACCAAATCTTGCGTGGATGTACGTCTAGGGAGCCTAAGAGGCGTGTGAAGTTTCATCCCCAACAGGGTTTAGGATTTAGGGTTCAGGGTTCAGGATTTAGGGTTTAGGGTTCAGGGTTTAGTCGTGCTAGTAGGGATTGCTTCTACGTGGCGCAAACCAAATCAGTTGGAGACCAAATCTTGCGTGGATGTACGTCTAGGGTAGCCTAAGAGGCATGTGAAGTTTCGTCCCCAACAGGGTTTAGGATTTAGGGTTTAGGGTTTAGGGTTTAGTCGTGCTAGTAGGGATTGCTTCTACGTGGCGCAAACCAAATCAGTTGGAGACCAAATCTTGCGTGAATGTATGTCTAGGGTAGCCTAAGAGGTGTGTGAAGTTTCATCCCCAACAGGGTTTAGGATTTAGGGTTTAGGGTTTAGGGTTTAGGGTTTAGTCGTGCTAGTAGGGATTGCTTCTACGTGGCACAAACCAAATCAGTTGGAGACCAAATCTTGCATGGATGTACATCTAGGGTAGCGTAAGAGGCGTGTGAAGTTTCGTCCCCAACAGGGTTTAGGATTTAGGATTCAGGGTTTAGGGTTTAGGGTTTAGTCGTGCTAGTAGGGATTGCTTCTACGTGGCGCAAACCAAATCAGTTGGAGACTAAATCTTGCGTGGACCACCAATACGCAAAATATCTGTAAGCTGGTCATAATCTCTAGAGGAACTGAATCCCGCATCCTGATCATCATGTACCTCCTCCCAAGGCTAGAAGGGAGAAAGCACTCGCCGTACCCATGGATCGGCCCATGGTATCATGGAGCACCCTCCCCAATCATCATCAATGCATGCAGAGCAAAAACATGCAAACCGTCGAGAAAAGATCGCGGGGTGAGACTCACCTACGCTCCTGATGGAATCGAAATCAAGAGTGCTAGGCACAGAACGACAATCAAAAGGCCTAGACCGATCAAGACTCCCAATGTCTACGCATCAAAAATACCGGCTCACCACCCTATCGTCACACGACTGAAACGAGGAGGTAGCACTAGTGGATAAGTGCTGGCTGCACCACCGCACCACATCATGTGCATCCTTGAAGCGATCGGCACTGTGATGCAACTGGTATCGACGCAAAGCACGCATCACGCAAGCACCTGCACCATCGTGCTCTCCCTTACCGTGCCCTATCTCGAAGTAGCTCCATGTAATCGGAATGCCTGTCTCACGGTGCCATCTGCAGAACCAATAAAACTGTCTAGCGGATTTGAACTGACCACCGCAACCGTCTGACCAGATCCAGTGCCGCTGCCATGTGACACCATGATCCCTCAAGAAACTATCATGCAAAGTGAAGCAATGCTGCACAAAATGGGCATCATGCGATCGATCATCACTAATGTAGAAGTGATACTCTCGCACAATGACGCGTGAGTCCATGGTGCTATCAATGCCATCCACATGAGCCTGTGCATGACGATAGCTAATGTGCACAAATATAGCAACCTGCAATATGGCATTGAAAAAAAATATGACTATTGAAATAATTCAATATAATGAGGCGGGGAAAAAATCAATACTCAATCACACGTTACCTGTTTGGAGAAATAATACTCCGATTGGATCTCATGCTGTGGTGCAAAGGTGTAATTCTCCGCAAAGTCCACCACTGAGACAACCACCCCTGTAGGAAATGTCCTCAAACATGCACGAAACTAACGATCCTCCCATTTTGCAGTGTGCGAGTGGCGTATGTAGCGGTACAGCTTCCCTCGAAAACTGTCAATGAATACAACACGTGGTGTCTCCTTCCCCACAAGCTGCAACCTCCTTGACTGTGCACCACCATCTAATGTCAAGGTACAGTACTCATACTGCTGCCAACGAACCATCTGCACATCACAAGTATCTAGTGCAACTCGTGGCACTCTAGCAAAGTCACCACACAAAGTACACGTGCCTTCCACACAATCAAGGGAGTGGAATAAAGCATCACCATCTCGTGTACACAATATGGAATGAATGAAGTCGCGAGGGCTAGTAGGAACCACTCCCCTATGACCATCAAGGGAACTGAATACGTCATACATCAATCCAAAATCCACATGGTAGTGACAACAGCATGTGTCACGCTCCTGAGAGCATCGCACAAACCATGGCCTGCATCGCTCAAATGACCTCTGCCCAATCTTGAACTCCGGGTGCGCCTCTACAAACTAAGTATACAACTCAGTCTGGGTACACTCCAAAAAACATGCACCATGCTCAATGTACACACCGCGTGAGACCCTCTTCCGCAATGCCTTCTTGAACATCGGGGATGCTCTGCAATGCTCCTCCCAAAACTGTTGTATGAAGGACCTAGTGGAATCATCCAACAATCGATCGCTGCGAGGTGCACGACCACTCGAAGCCCAAAGAGCATCAGTCTCACTATCCTCTAGACTCTGCCTCCTAATGATGCCTGCTCGCAATGTGCGCGGTGCAATCTGAAGAAGACGTGAAGCGGTACGCACATGGCCTATCATATGAGGTCTACTAATGGCAGCCACAATAGCACGACGTGCTGCCAAGGCATCACTGGAGTTCCTATGCTTAATAGAAGCATAGGAACATCAAACACTGCTAAGGACCTCGCTAGATACAACCCTATCTCTACGTGCACCAAGACCAGCAAGCCTCCTACACTCTACCAAGTCAGGGTGATCAATCAGGGACGTGAGAAGAGAAGACTACGAAGCTGGCGTGAGGTCACAAAAAAAAGACTGCACAATCTTGCTAGTACGATGACGGATAGTGGACTTCGGCAAGTCACGTCGTGAAGCAACACTGCTGCTACAAGGTGGGGCAAGGGGATCAATGGGAGATGGTAGGGTGGACGGGGGAAGGGAGGCGCCAAGCGGAGCGGGGGGAGGGGGAGGGGGGAGGGTGGAGGGGGAAGAGGTAGAGGTGGAGGCCAAAATGTAGGTGGCTAGGGGAAGGGCGGAGGCTAGAGGTAGGGGAGCGGATGAGGATGGGGGAACAATGGAGGTGGGGGTGGGGGTGGAGGTGGGGGTGGAGGTGGGATGTAGAGGTAGAGCTGGAGGTGGATCAGTGGTGGCAGCGCGAGCTCGAGCTCTAGAGGCTCTCTTGCGCTCACGAGCCTTCCGCTTGCGCTCCTTGTCAATGAGATTTGGGGGGGGGTTCCTACATCTTTCACGTCTACTAGCTCTACGGCTTTGAGAACCCATTCTCAATGAAAGTAGGATGGAAGGTGTGACAAAGTGATGAGGAGGCAAGAATGGCTAAGAATGGGTGAAATGAACCAAAACGTGGTGTCTTATAGAGAGCCTCAACTCATCCACTAGATTGCTCTTAGATTGCTCTTCATTATTATTGGTGGAGAGGTGCTAAGATTGAAACTAATTGGCTAAGTTTTGGTGCTAAGATTGATACTAATTGGCTAAGTTTTGTACCTTCAAATACCTCGATCGAGGTCTGCTATGCCCAGAGCCCCGATCATATACCTTGATCGAGGTATTCAGTGCATTATGCATGTATAAACCTTGATCGAGGTATCCCTAGGTGTCCTCGGTCATATACCTCGATGGAGGTATTGTATGCCTCACCCAGGTCATATACCTCGATTGAGGTATTGTATGCCTCGCACATCGTCATGTGTATACATCTGGCTGATGTGGCACCATGCATGGTCATGATGTGGTAATATAGTCTCTTCCATGACATTGAAAGGTGATGTGGCATGATGAGTTGGCATTCATGAGGTGGTAGATTGACATGGCAAATTGAGGTGGAGGGATTGGTGATGTGGCAAGGTTGAGGAGGTATGCCAAGGTGGCATTGTGTGATCACATGGCTCATGATGTGGAATGATGAGGTGGCACATGTGGCAGCACGTGTGGCAATGTAAGGTGACATGGCAAGGAGTGATGTCACATCTCCTTGATGAGATGGCACCACGTGGTCTAACAACGTGGCATGGTTTTGATGACTCAGCCTTCCACATGGGTAGCATGCAGACTCCAAAGGCTTGCCACTAGGGTCGGTGATGCTCCTAGCCTACCTCACCAAGCCTAATACCAAGCCTACCTTGTCTTGGTATTAGGCTTGGGTGGCCCTTTTTCCCCCACAAAAGGGAGATTTAACTGTTGAAGGCCATATCATATGTTTCCCTTACTCAAATTTAACCAAAATTTTTTCCCCTTATTCATCATGCAGAGGACTAAAAATATTGACATTTTTGAAATGTTTGGTTATGTTTGAGAATTACTAGATTTATTTTTAATATTCTTTGTTGATCCTCTAAGGAGTAAAAGTAAAAATTAAACTTCAATCTTCCTAAATCTAACCGTTGGATTTGGGATTTGATGATTCAACCACACACCCTTATGTGCCTACTAACCTTCCACCGAATTGGATTTGCTTAATTATTCAAAATACTAAAAAAATGTGGTGTGCTACTAAAATGCATGTATTTTATGACTTTATTTATTATAAATAATTATTTATAATTAGATAAATCATTCAAAAAATTACCAATAAATCAAGTTAAGCTCTACATAATGCAAAGAGACCACTTACAAAGTTTCAATAACATTTAATCTAAAATGAGTGAGAAATTTAGAATTTAATATGACACTCTCTGTTCGTGACAAACGTGTGACCACCCTGGAACCATGCCGTGTGACACAAAGAAATTTTTTGTGTGTGCATTGAATTTTCGATCAGACTATACGATTGTGTGCACAATAGCAAGTGTGATGTTGTGTCAGAAGACTTCAAAGACTAGATCCATAGGGAAGTAGGTGAGATTTGCATTTTTGTGTGCTAAAAAGCTTGTTTTTCCACCTCCTAAGGATTGGGGAGTGAACAAAAAGTGGACACCCTTAGCTTGCTACTTCCCCATAGTTGGATCTGCTGATAAGACACACTTGCAAAGTCCAAGGCTAGGGAGATGTTTAGGATGTTTTCAAATATATCTCTACCTTTCACGAAGCCATTTTGCTCACAATCTACCACTGCCATGCAAAGCTCTCAGATTCGCACTGCCATCACCTTAGCAATGATTTTGTATGAGCTATTGAGAATGATAGGAAGCCTCTTTTCACCACCGCATTCACCATCATGGCAGTTAGATCTTGTGCTAGCATGTTCCAAAATGCACATAAAAAATTGGCATTAAAACCAAGGTCTGGGCCATTTGTATGGCTTTAAGGGCTTCTTCTAGCTCTTGCGAGGAGAATGGTCTTTCCAGCCTCTAGCGTTGTACCTCAGTTACTTGGCTCTCTAGCCCTATCAAAATCTCATTCATGTCATGCTGCCACTATTCATTTTGCAGTGCCTTATCACTCAATCGTTTAATTCTCTATGCTCCTTCCTTGTGACCAATTGGAAGAATACCTTCATTGGGCAATAACCTAGGGCTAACCAGGTCTACCTGCTTTTCACTATAGCTCGGTTGGCTTCCTCTAACTCCCAGTCTTGCATTGTGACTTATGCTTCCACCACAGAAGAGTTGCAAGGAATAGGTCTTTGGGGGTGTCAATTAGTTCCTCAACAGAACCTTTCTTACAACTGCTAATG
The DNA here is from genome assembly GCF_047967505.1 of Dipteris shenzhenensis. Lineage (NCBI taxonomy): Eukaryota > Viridiplantae > Streptophyta > Polypodiopsida > Gleicheniales > Dipteridaceae > Dipteris > Dipteris shenzhenensis. The sequence continues at coordinate 48,709,177 of NC_141626.1, read as the reverse complement.
CAGAGCCATCGTGTGTGAACAATCCACCTCCTTAGCTATTGAAAGGACCCTCGAATTTTGGCATCCCAACTCTGGCAGAGGTCACACCCCACCGTTCCACTTTGACACCATGCCTACATAAACTACTGTGTAGAAACAGCTCAACTTTAGTCACCTTTTATCAAACTCAAAGAGGATATTGGCTGACTTACCGCCCTTGAGAGGGGCACAAAACTGCTGACTTATGGGGACATGATCCGAGAGACACATGATGGCTAGAATTTCTTCCCCCAGGGGGGCTCTCATCCACCATTCATCTCCCAAAACATAGAATTTGTCTAGGCAACCTGCACAAAAAACATCTCCTTTCCTACGAGTGTTCCACATGAAGGCATCCAAATTGTCTGGGTCCAGTTCAGCAGCGTCTATCACACCTTTATTAAGGCACAATTCATCTAGGCATCTCGTTCTAAGCTAGAGGGTGTAATACTTCTATGTGATCTATCCTCTTGGAGGCTTTCTATGCATTTCTAATCTCCCCCCAAGATCTATTGATCCCCTTCCAACTCGCCAATTGATCTCTGTGGAAGGGGGTGTTAGGGGCATACATATAGACTATGCTAAATTTGAATCCCTCAACTATGGCCAAAGATGCTAAATGAGGAACCCCCTCGATCTCTAAACACTTCCTTCGGGCAACGCACTTTTCTGACTAGCAAGGCTACCCCTTCCTTCCCTCTTTATGGATTGTTAAAGAACACTTCGTAACCTAATTGATTGTATAAAAACCAAAATCTCTCCTCACACCCGCACTTGACCTCTTGGAGTAGAACCACACCGAATTTTAATTTCTTGATCACAGAAAGGCATCCCTTTTGTTTCGACTTGTTGCAAACCCCTTTAACATTCTAGGATAAAATTGAGATTCCAACAACCCTATTCTTCCTCACCTCCCTCACAACTGATTCATTGAGACAAGAATTGAGAGGCCTCTTTAAAAAAATTAAAGCTTTTCTCCTTGCTTGACCCTGCCCCCCTGGCCAGCTCTTTAATTCTTTTCTACAAACTACGAGTAGAAGCTAGGCTTGAGTTACAGCATGCCTCCTCCATGGGGCCTCTTTCATTCTTCCTTTCTTCAAGCATTCTCTTTTTGTGGTTGGCCTTGAACATCTCTTCTTCATGAGGGTCCGGTGAGCTAGAGGATGGTGGGTCTGATGAGCTCTCTCATCAACTCTCTCCATGTGCTCTTTGGAGTCCCTCGCATTGTGAGAGATCTTGTTGAAATCACCGCAAGAACTTTTGCTTTTTGTCCGGCGATCTTCCATTAGTCAGACGTTGAAGGAGACTCTGATGGATCCACAGTCCTATTTGCATTATCATTCTGTATGAGTGTCTCGAGGGAGCCTCTCTCTCTGCCTATGTGGATACCTCAAGGGAGCTTGGGCTCCTCCTATGAGCTCACCAATTTGCTAGTAGTCACCGCTGTGTTAGCAGCTTTGGTCGAGCAATTCTTAGCAAAATGGCCGGGCTTTTTGCACACATAACATGAGTCTAGGAAGGTCCCAAATTTACCCTACTGGGCAAATGACATACCGTCTTCGAAGTTGACCTCGATGAATCTGGAACTACCCTACTTTGGTCCCAAAGGATCCCTGCCTTCTTCTTCCCCATTGATGACCTGGCACTCGAAGGGATATGAAGGACTTGCCCAAGTGTGCTAGCCAATTTCTCAATTGTGTCTCCCATCCACCGCAGTGTATTTGGAAATTTGACCCAGACAAGACAATCACTAAGAACATGAATTCGGTGATGCAGAAGGCTGGGTTCCAGGGAATCGCAAGCACTGAAGCTCCAGAAAACAAGAAGGAATGACCCACCAAGTCAATGCGTACCACTTGAAAGAAACCTTGGACCAAGAAAAAACCTTTACCCAAGAAACGAGCCGTATACACGCTGGATGGAAAGTCACACTCGTAATGAAGGAACTGTGCTAGTTCCTCGAGGGAGGGCACACGTCCAGTAAAGAAGAGATAGACTCCCTCCTTAGCAAGCTGAGCCAGCTTGAGTTTGAAGTCGTTCATATGAAGCCGACAAGCTACGGGGTACTCCTCGCCCAACCCTCATGGCCTATGCTGTCTCCACTAGATGGGTTGTCAAGAAATACAAACATTTAACACTTGGGTGAGAAAAAACTAGGACTCTCTTATGAGAACTTTGGTGCTTTGGTGTGAGTGAGCTTCCTCTAGTGCATGAGTTGGTACCAAGTGCCTTTCACATGGAGGCGAGATAGGTTGGCTCATGAAAAGAGTTAGAGAAGATGTGAGCATGGGCAATGAGGCGGGAATGAGTGAGCAAAGAGGTACAGTGGTGGAGATCTCAAAAGAAGCTACAGACAAAGTGGTTGCCCCTACCGAAAAGGGAGATCATGAGCTTGAGGACTTGCCATCGTATGAGGAGATTCTGGCGAGAAGCTGCACAGTGGCTTTGCACCACCGCTAGATGAGGATGCCAAAAAGATGCTCCAAGCAGAAGTCTTATGTAGGTCCAAAGACACGGAACCAAGTCTTGGGGGGGTACCCTTTAAGATGGCCCATTTTTGTACCTTTCTTTTTTATTTGCAATAAACTCGGGCTTCTTTTTTTAAAAAAATGTTTGTATTTCTTGACAACCCATTTATGTTCATGGAAACTACTAAGAGAAAAGGACGCAAGACAAAAATGTTGTGTGAAGAGCCTCTGACTCGGAGGAGACGTTGCATTGCGCGCCAAGCTGGCGTTGACGGAATGGAGCAGATTCGAGAATTGAGCTTATGTAATATATTGATTGACTCCCGACTGCTTTTCAACGACTCCATTGCCTTGTTTAGAGTCAAGAGCATCCATCCATGCCTGATGATGCGTATTAGTCTTGTGGTCGATGAGTAATGACCCTGCTCTAGAGCATTTGTACCTCCATAGATTCGACGGACACCTGCAGGCTGCCACCGAAAGTTGGAGTTATGGCGATTTAGGCGGTGGGCGGCAGTGGACTGTGCAGTGTGGAGTGTCGTAGCCACAAACAACAAGTCACAAGACATCAACTCGGTTTTTCCACAACAACTCATCCGGTCCTCCAATTGCGTCTCAACGTCTTCACAAGGCCTTTGCGTGCATTCAAAGCCGTCGGTACAAGTTAGAACTTTCCTATGAACCTCCAAAATTGAAGCTGGCAAACCGGGTTGGGAGCCAACGTACATACACTACCGAGGGCCGACTTCCTCACTTCGTCTGAGGTACCAGTCACAAGTGTGCCAGGTAGCGTACAGGCAGAGTTGGAATTTTCAGATGATATTAGTCGGAAGGCGGAACAGACTCGACGGAGAGTTGGCGGATGATGAGGCCAGGCCTCCCATGAGTCCCATCAGCTCACCTCCCTCACGTTTTTGCCGGTGTCGACTTAAATGTCCATCGGAAATAACGCAGTCCAAGGGCGGTCACTGGTACTGTGGTAGGTTCGAAAGCGCGTGTCCGCCCTGATTATAGAACGCATTTCCATCCGATGAACTAATAATCTGGAACTGGGCAGTGGAAGCAACAAGCTTGAAGTTTCAACATCCGAGTTTGTGTCTTCCGGCTGCGTCCTTATGGCTTCTCTGCTCAGTATACTCGTGCTTCTCGCGCTACTCCACAATGCAGATGCCCAACTTTCTTTTAACTACTATGCCACTAGCTGTCCAAGGGTGGAAGGTTTAGTGAGAGGCATCCTCAATGCTAATCTGTTTTCCGATCCTACTGCTCCTGCAGCTCTTGCGCGGCTTGCTTTTCACGATTGCCAAGTGCAGGTGAGATTTGTTTTGACTGTGTAAACTTTGGGCGTCTTGGATACTTGAGAATGCAACTACACGGTTGTTCTCCCGGTCGTCTCGTTAGCAGCTCAAATAATCAACAAGTTTTGTTTGCTAACCTTGCGCCTCTACATATTCCATGAACGTTACAGGGTTGTGACGCTTCGATAATGCTAGACTCTGCCCCAGGTATAACGGCTGAGATTGGAGCCCCAGCAAATCTAGGCATCCGTCGATTAGATTTTATCGATCGGATCAAAGCATCGCTAGAAGCCGTTTGTCCAAACACTGTATCATGCGCAGACATCATAGCTTTGGCTGGTCGCGACGCAATTAATCTGAGCGGTGGTCCTAGAATCTCCATTCCGCTCGGAAGAAGAGATGGAACTACAGCTAGCGCTTCCGTTGCACAGCAGGACTTACCTCCCGCTACCATCACTGTCGACAACACGATTCAACTGTTTGGTGGCATGGGAATGTCCTTAATGGAGACGGTTGCCATACTAGGTGAGTGTCGAGCATTTTATGCAAGGTCCAAAATTCAAAACCTATCTCTCGCATTCACTCTGTCTTTCTCGCTCGAGCTCTTCTTGTGTTTCTCTCTCGCTCTTCTCTTTCTGGGTATGATTAGCCAGCGATTTCCTAATCTAGACCGTGCACGCAGGTGCTCACACCTTCGGTGTTTCACATTGCGCAAACATTGTTAATCGGTTGTACCCAACCAAAGACCCTGCTCTGGGTCCTCTATTCTATAACACTTTGAGAGCTCGCTGCCCTCAGAAGTATAGTGGCAGCACCATTATAGCTTTGGACCTCACCAATTTGGTCTTCGATAACCAGTACTTCAAGGATGTTTTGAATGGAAGAGGCCTGCTGACAATCGATGCGGAGCTCAAACAAGACGCTCGAACTCAGCCAATCGTGACCCAGTTTGCTAACAACAGAAATCTGTTTTCCCAGACTTTCTCAAGTGCATATGTCAAACTGGTTTCGAATGGAGTTCTAACAGGATCACAAGGCCAAATCAGGAAGAACTGCCACCGTGTAAATTGATCCGCATACAAGATTTAGAGCTTGAAATTCTACCGACATAATATTTACGTCACAGAAAACGAGATCGTTCCAACGTCCAAGCCTCACAGTGCCAAAGTATGCCATAATTGAGCTGTGTTATCAAGACGCCGACTAGATATTTTGAATTATTAGTACTAAGATTCATCGGGGACCTTTCGGGCATGAATGGCGGAGGTGATTATGTTTAGAGACGATTTACTTGTTTACCCGGGTCACTCACTCACTTTGCAATCACGTGGTATTGTGATGTTATCCTAATTTGTTAAAATTCTCTTTCAATTCGACGGGTGCTTATCAAGGAATATTTTTATTGTTATACCTTTGAATGGATTGAGCTAATAGGTGCCTAGATTGAATTTGAGGGCAATTAATTAATTTCTTTGTGAGGGAGGGAGGGAGGGAGGGGGGAGTGGGATAAAGGGGGGAGGGCTTCAATTAAATAAAGGAGAAATGGGAAGGGGCAATAATTAGAGGGGAATGATGGATGGGCAATCTCAATCTCTCCGTGGGAGAGAACAGGTTGATTTAAATAACGAGTAGCATGACTTGTCTACGACGGGTTAGAGACCCACTCCGTTGCGTCTCAAGATGGGATTTTAAAATCTCTTTAATTTCAAGAAATAAAACTTCAAGTTTAAAAACCCCCTCCATCGTAGGCTTGGCTCTATGCTCAATCTACTTGACGATTCAACTAGATCGAGGGGAAGGCATTTGTACAAAAAATAAGCCCTCCCTCTTTCTCCCCTCCCCATACACACATGCTCTCTCTCTCACTATTCATATGCATATTGAACTAGATCTAGCGAGCAGGCAAATGTTAGATTATGAAAGTGAATAATGAATTGATGTTCGAAGGTGGAACTAGAGAAGTATTCATTTTTGTTATAAATTTTGAGAACATCTTTTGCCACTTTTTTAAATATGTATCAATGAATTGCCATGTAATCATGTGAAAATATGATCATCTGCGCACAAATTTCACATTATATATAACCACATGTTCGCGTAACTACACGTTAATGTGGGGAAGAGTTGGCACACTTTCTTCCAAGTAATGTGCCTTTCCTTGGGATCTTGTATTGTGTATTTTGCAAATCGCATAATGTATGTTGTATTGTGTATTTTGGAAATCGCATAATGTATGTACGTTCCTTAGGATCTTGCATCGTGTATTTTCCAAATTGCATAATATATTTTGCACATTGCATAATGTCTTTTTTTAAAGAATATTGTTGTTTTCATAGCGAAATGGATGGAACCATATCCAAAGAGGGGAAATTTACAACGCGAATGTTCCGCACTGAGAACTTTCACAAACGGATCCATCAATCTTTTGACTTATGCACACAGGCTCGCTTGAGATAGAGAGTCAATTTGACAACCACCTTTCTGTTTTGCCCTTTGGTGCAAAACATTGTGAACTAGTTCATGAGAACACAAACCTTGAAAGGGTGAGCTCGATAGATATAGTTAAGGCATGCCTATTCAACATATGTATAGATGGGTTTCTCACCTTCATCGTATTACTAAGTCTCATTATATACTAATGAGTATTATATACTCATCTATTACATTTGGTTTGAACCTCTTTCTGCATGAGTATTATTTACTAATGTATTATATATTATATATAATATTATACCTATGTGTGTGTGTGTGTGTGTGTGTTCCCAAGTCTTTACCTTATAGTTTCTTATCATTCCCTAGAGTGGATATGCTTTAACATGTTTACTTGTCTATCCCTCTGAATCCTTGGGCACATGTCCTCAAAACTTGAGCCCAAAGATGGTCCATACTGTAATCACTTAGACTTTCTGATGTCTCCCTCTTCCTCCATCCTCTCTTTCATCTCTTTAACAACCTATGGGGGGGATGTTTTTTGGCAAGCTTGCCCAAAAATGGCAAGCGTACTCTCTCTCTTCCCTCTTCTCTCCTCTCTCTGTCTCTCTTCTCTCTCCTCTCTTCTCTCTTTGAATGCCTCCTTTCCTCTCTTTGAATGTATGCGTTCCTCTCTCTAATGCACATGTACTCTCTCTTCTTCTCAACTCCCTCTATCCACTCATCCCCCTTTCAACGCCCGCCTCTCTCTCTCTCTCTCTTATCTCCTCTCCTTACCCTCCCCTCTCTCTCTCTCTACACACACACACACACACACACACACACATACACACCCCTCTCTCCCTCTCCCTCCCTCTCCCTCCCTCACCCCCTCTCTCAGTCCCTCTCTCTCTTGCTTCCTTGCTACCTCCCTTCCTCACCCCCCCCCACTCTCTCTCTCTCTCTCTCTCTCTCTCTCTCTCTCCCCCCCCCCTTTCACACCATCTCTTTTCACACCCTCTCCGTCCCTCCATGAGTCTATCCCTCCACACACCTCTCTCTCTCCTCTCTTTGAATGTATGCTTTCCTTGCTGTCATCTAACATGTACTCTCACTCTTCTCAACTCCCCTTTATCTCCTCGTCCCCCCCCCCCCCCCAATCTCCCCTCTAGTCCCCCTCCCCGATCTCCCTTGCTACTCCCCCCTCCCCCTCTCCATCTCTCTCCTCCCCCTTCCCTCCTTGTCTTCCTCTTGCCCCCCCCCCCCCTCTCTCTCTCTCTCACACACACACACACATCAATCCCATAAGCTTTAATGTGGCCCTAGTGGCCTTGGATATATTGGTTTTATTTCCCCTCTCTCTCTCATCCCTCCTAGGACCTTTTGGGGGAACAGAGGTATGCATGGCTAGGAGATGGGGAAATGGGGATCTCCCGCACTCAACCGTGTCCTTAGTCCACATGGCAGGCATACATTTGATCCTACCAATTGAAAGCATAGCTATACATTTGATCCTACCAATTGAAAGCATGACTATACATTTGATCCTACCAATTGAAAGCAATCCAAGTAATTTTTGCTTCTTAAATATTTCCACCAACCCCCCAAAAAAACCATCTAGAAAAAGTTAATTTATACTAGTTAAAAGAACTACCATGTGGCATTTCAATCGTCAAAATGCCATGTGGCAAGTTGTTTCCAACCGCCAAAATGCTAAGATAGATAGATAGATAGGTAGATAGATAGAGAGAGAGAGAGAGGATGGTAGGGAGGAAGATGTGGGGAGAGAAAGAGAAGGAAGGGAGAAAAAGAGATGTGAAGGGTAGGGGGGGGGAGAGAGAGAGAGAGAGAGAGAGGATGGTAGGAAGGAAGATGTGGGCAGAGAAAGAGAGAAGGGGAAAAAAGAGATGTGAAGGGAAGGAGGGAGAGAGAGAGAGAGAGAGAGAGGGAGAGCACGCGCGCACACACACACACAAAGACCCACACCCACACACACATATGCATATACACAGACACACACCCCTCTTTCAAATGCTCTTGCATCATCATGCCCTTACATGCGCCTAAAACTTTGTAGCTTGAAATAGACCTTTAAATTTTTTCCAAATCTCAAATTTGAGCATGGAAGCAGAAAGATCTTGAAATTTGAAGTAAGTTTCCTTTTCAGACCACCTCAATCCAAGCTATGCTATGACCTTTCGAAGTTTTGGCTATGTATATTTGGAAAGAAAAAAGGCCCATGGCATTTCAGCCGCCGAAAAGCCACGTGGCCTTTTTTTTAAAGGTTTTTTTTTTGCCCCTTTCCACATATACATAGCCAAAACTTTGAAGGGTCATAACTTTTGATGCATAGCTCGGATTGAGGCAGTCGATAGTTTATTTGCAGAGTTGCTTACCACTTCAGATGATGCATATTCCCAGGGTTAGATTTTGGATTCTGGTACTTCATTCCATGTTACTCCCCATAGGGAATGGTTCTCCACTTATGACAATGGAAAGACAGGTTGTGTACATCTTGGAAATGACTATGCATGTGACATAGTGGGAGTAGGTGACATAAAGTTCTCTTTTGCAAATGGGTCTGCATTTATTTTGAAAAATGTAAGACATGTGCCTAAGCTAACCAAGAGTCTCATTTCAACGGGTCAGTTAGATAATGTTGGTTTTCAGACCATCTTCGGTTCTAGGAGTCGAAAAATTCAAAGGGGCTCTATGCTTTTGGCCAAGGGTGCCAAGTGTGGGACTTTGTATTCCTTACATGTATCAAGGGTGTTTGATCATGTTGTTGCAATAACCGAGAAGCCAAGCACTTCTTTATGGCATTGCCGGTTGGGCCATATGAGCCAAAATGGGATGAAACTCTTATGCCATTTGGGTTATGTACCGCATTTGAGTTTCTCTGATTTTGAATTTTGTGAGCACTGTCTCTATGGGAAGCAGACTAAATTAGCCCATAAAAGAAGGGGAAAGAAAGAGTTTGAAAAGCTTGATTTGGTGCATTCAGATGTATGTGGTCCCATGCCTACACGGTCATTAGGCAGGGCTGAATACTATGTGACATTCATTGATGATGCAACTAGGAAAGTGTGGGCTTATGCTATAGCTCGAAAGAGCGATGTGTTCCAAGTATTTCAGAAATGGTGAGAATCAGTCACATAGAATGCTTAAATGCCTACGGATTGACAATAGTGGAGAGTATCTCTCTCATGACTTTCAACATTTCTGTGATACACATGGGATTAAGAGGGAGCTCACATCCCCTCGTACTCAAAATAAAATCTAGTTGTATAAAAGATGAACCATACCATTCAAGAAAGGTTGCACTGCATGCTTTCCAATGCAAGTCTTTCTGGTGGTTTTTGGGCTGAGGGAATGAAGACTGCAGTGCATGTGATCAATAGATCACCTAGTAAGAATTTGGATGGTGGCATTCTTGAAGAGGCACTGAGTGGCAAGAAGCCCTCTTACTCTCATTTGTATATATTTGGGTGTGAGGCATATGCACATGTGTCAAAAGAGCTTCAAAAGAAGCTAGATCCTAAGTCTAGGAAATGCATCTTTCTAGGTTATGGTGAAAGTGGAGAGATGGGCTATCGTCTTTGGGATCCAGAAGCAAAGAAGATACGCAGCCATGATGTAGCCTTCAATGAGAAGAGGATACATAAGGCACCCATGAGGGATGTGGAAATGAGGAGAATCACTTTCTAGGACGTGAATCCACCTACATATGTTGATAGACAGCAAGCTGTCCATGCACCAAATGTGCAAGAAATGGTACCACCAAGTACGCCCATAGGTATACAATTAAGGGAAGATGATGGATCATCTATTAGTGGAAATGATGAGCCAAATGTGGCTGATATGCATGTGGGATAGCAAGCTAGAGTGCCCTTGAGAAGATCATCTAGAGTTTCTAGACTGCCTAATAGGTTTGTTCCAAGGATAGACTATGTGATGCTTACTAATTGCGGGGAGCCTTCTTGCTACAGAGAGGCTATGATGCACGAGGATCAATGCAAGTGGGAGTATGCTATGCAATCAAAGATGAGTTCACTTATGAAAAATAAGACTGGGGACTTGGTTTCTTTGCAACATGGAAAGAAAGCATTGCCATGTAAAATGGGTCTACAAGATGAAGGTCACAGGTGATGATGTGCCTAGGTACAAGGTCCGTTTGGTCACTAAAGGGTTCAAGCAAGAGAAGGGTGTGGACTTTAATGAGATATTTTCTCCAGACCACACTTAGATGCATGCTTGGACTAGTGGCAATAGAGGATATGGAGCTTATGAAGATGGATGTCAAGACAGCTTTCTTGCTTACATGGTTCAACCGGAAGGCTTTGAAGAAAAGGGCAAAGAGCATTCAGTTTGCAAGCTGAAGAAGAGTCTCTATGGTCTTAAGCAAGTGCCTAGAGAATGGTATTAGAAGTTTGATGCTTTCATTCGGTCCCAGGGTTTTAGAAGGAGTGAAATTGATCACTGCCTCTAGGGTGGTAGCAAGCTAAGGGTGTCCACTTTTTGTTCACTCCCCAATCGTAAGGAGGTGGAAAAACAAGCTTTTTAGCACACAAAAATGCAAATCTCACCTACTTCCCTATGGATCTAGTCTTTGAAGTCTTCTGACACAACATCACACTTGCTATTGTGCACACAATCGTATAGTCTGATCGAAAATTCGATGCACACACAAAAAATTTCTTTGTGTCACACGGCATGGTTCCAGGGTGGTCACACGTTTGTCACGAACAGAGAGTGTCATATTAAATTCTAAATTTCTCACTCATTTTAGATTAAATGTTATTGAAACTTTGTAAGTGGTCTCTTTGCATTATGTAGAGCTTAACTTGATTTATTGGTAATTTTTTGAATGATTTATCTAATTATAAATAATTATTTATAATAAATAAAGTCATAAAATACATGCATTTTAGTAGCACACCACATTTTTTTAGTATTTTGAATAATTAAGCAAATCCAATTCGGTGGAAGGTTAGTAGGCACATAAGGGTGTGTGGTTGAATCATCAAATCCCAAATCCAACGGTTAGATTTAGGAAGATTGAAGTTTAATTTTTACTTTTACTCCTTAGAGGATCAACAAAGAATATTAAAAATAAATCTAGTAATTCTCAAACATAACCAAACATTTCAAAAATGTCAATATTTTTAGTCCTCTGCATGATGAATAAGGGGAAAAAATTTTGGTTAAATTTGAGTAAGGGAAACGTATGATATGGCCTTCAACAGTTAAATCTCCCTTTTGTGGGGGAAAAAGGGCCACCCAAGCCTAATACCAAGACAAGGTAGGCTTGGTATTAGGCTTGGTGAGGTAGGCTAGGAGCATCACCGACCCTAGTGGCAAGCCTTTGGAGTCTGCATGCTGTCCATGTGGAAGGCTGAGTCATCAAAACCATGCCACGTTGTTAGACCACGTGGTGCCATCTCATCAAGGAGATGTGACATCACTCCTTGCCATGTCACCTTACATTGCCACACGTGCTGCCACATGTGCCACCTCATCATTCCACATCATGAGCCATGTGATCACACAATGCCACCTTGGCATACCTCCTCAACCTTGCCACATCACCAATCCCTCCACCTCAATTTGCCATGTCATCTACCACCTCATGAATGCCAACTCATCATGCCACATCATGCCCAGTACCACATCATGACCATGCAGGAAGAGACTATATTACCACATCATGACTATGCATGGTGCCACATCAGCCAGATGTATACACATGACGATGTGCGATGCATACAATACCTCGATCGAGGTACATATGATGGGTGAGGCATACAATACCTCGTTCGAGGTATGTGACCGAGGACACATAGAGATACCTTGATCGAGGTTCATACATACATGCATGCGCAATGCACTAAATACCTCGATCGAGGTATAAAGTCTGATCGCGGCTCTGGGCATAGCAGACCTCTCCACCAAAACTAAGCCAATTAGTATCAATCTTAGCACCTCTCCACCAATAATAATGAAGAGCAATCTAAGAGCAATCTAGTGGATGAGTTGAGGCTCTCTATAAGACACCACGTTTTGGTTCATTTCATCCATTCTTAGCCATTCTTGCCTCCTCATCACTTTGTCACACCTTCCATCCTACTTTCATTGAGAATGGGTTCTCAAAGCCGTAGAGCTAGTAGACGTGAAAGATGTAGGAACCCCCCCCCAAATCTCATTGACGAGGAGCGCAAGCGGAAGACTCATGAGTGCAAGAGAGCCTCTAGAGCTCGAGCTCGCGCTGCCACCACTGATCCACCTCCAGCTCTACCTCTACATCCCACCTCCACCCCCACCCCCACCTCCATTGTCCCCCCATGCTCATCCGCTCCCCTACCTCTAGCCTCCGCCCTTCCCCTAGCCACCTACATTTTGGCCTCCACCTCTACCTCTTCCCCCTCCCCCTCCCCCTCCCCCCGCTCCGCTTGGCGCCTCCCTTCCCTCGTCCACCCTACCATCTCCCATTGATCCCGTTGCCCCACCTTGCAGCAGCAGTGTTGCTTCACGACATCACTTGTCGAAGTCCACTATCCGTCGTCGTACTAGCAAGATTGTGCAGTCTTTTTTTGGTGACCTCACGCCAGCTTCGCAGTCTTCTGTTCTTACGTCCCTGATTGATCACCCTGACTTGGTAGAGTGTAGGAGGCTTGCTGGTCTTGGTGCACGTAGAGATAGGGTTGTATCTAGCGAGGTCCTTAGCAGTGTTCGACGTTCCTATGCTTCTATTAAGCATAGGAACTCCAGTGATGCCTTGGCAGCACGTCGTGCTATTGTGGCTGCCATTAGTAGACCTCATATGATAGGCCATGTGCGTACCGCTTCACGTCTTCTTCAGATTGCACCGCGCACATTGCGAGCAGGCATCATTAGGAGGCAGAGTCTAGAGGATAGTGAGACTGATGCTCTTTGGGCTTCGAGTGGTCGTGCACCTCGCAGCGATCGATTGTTGGATGATTCCACTAGGTCCTTCATACAACAGTTTTGGGAGGAGCATTGCAGAGCATCCCCAGTGTACAAGAAGGCATTGCGGAAGAGGGTGTCAACGCGGTGTGTACATGTTGGGATATCTCAAGGTGTATGCCTCAGGCACACCTTATGTTTCTATGTGTGAGTGCTAGAGGCACAGTTAGGTGCCCACAAGCACAGTTAGGTGGTGGAAAAGCCACATAGGATGATTGAGTGAATCTAGGAGCAGATTGAGGAGATGATTGTGGAGCTTTGAGGTCATCAGTGATGTCAGTGACCTTATATGAGGTGCCTACTTAAGGACCTCTTTCTTCTTCATTCTATAAGCAAGTATTCTGATTTTGTGTCAACTCTACTCTTTCCTTTCAGTGTTCCAACATGGTATCAGAGCCCTTTGATCCCCCTTGAGCCCATTTCTGCCACATCATCATCTTCTTCTTCATCTTCTTCTTCTCCATTTTCCTCTTTCTTCCCAAAATCTTTGAGAGCTTGGTTCTCCATCTACAAACGGCCATTGCCCAAACCCTCTGAGCTGGAAACTCCTCTAGTATGGGCGAACTTCCACCTGCAAGCAATTGAAGAAAAAACGTCTGTGGTGGCTGCCATTCTCCAAACAGCGAATTTCTTTTGTTGCTCAATACTCCCTGCATACTCTGCCATTGCCTGAGCCCTCTTAGGAGTAGATGGGCGACCTCAAGACGAAGATTTTGAGCCATTTTTCAAGTCATTTGAATTAGTAACGAGGGAGAAATCGTCAAAACTCAGTTTCAGCCTGTAGCAACTCTCCCGGGCAAAAGTGCACACCATTTCGTCCAACCTCTGTGCTGGACCTTCTCTGGTATATGAGCTTTCTTTTGTTTCAGAAAGCCCTCTTTTCCTTGCTTTGAAGAGTGAGCTACAAGCCCTCCAAGTTCAGCTTTTCATTTTTGACAGTTTTGGACAAGTTTTGAAGATGATGCTATATAAAATGCTACTCTAGCATTTCTGGTCTTTTGAAGTTTTCAATAACTTCATTACAAGTGTTGCTTCAGTTTTGCATTGATTTGCTAGACCTGGTTGTGATTGGAAAGTGTTTATTTCATCCACTTCTATGAAGCATGTAAAAGGAAGCATCATTGTTTGAAATCTAGTCACTACTATTTGCTACATTAAATGCTTATATTTTGAAGCATTTCAGTTGTTATTCTAAGCCCTGTAAGAGAGAAGACACTACCCAATACTTGGGTTAGAGCCTCTCATGGCTTGCTTATGCCAAATATGTGAAAAGCCAAAACATAAAGCAATGTCTTGTTATGCTACAAAGGATGAAAATGCCAACCTGACTTCCTTATTGAAGATTGCCAAAACAATGGTTGCCAAAAAGGAAGCAAATACAGAGATCTACACTCTCATGGCACTTTTATTTGACTCCAAGTACAAGAAAAAGATGAAGGTCAGACACCTAAGATATGCTTCTCTACACAACTATGGAGATGACAAGATAATTGTTCTCTTGAAGGATATGACTTTCAAATCCACTTGTTCTATCATAGCACCATCTTATAAGGCATTAGACACTGCCCATGTGGTAAGACCTTGCCTTGACATGGATATTTTGCCTCCACAAGATGAGGCATCCCATGAAGATTATGCATTTTAAATCATCTCTATGTATGCTCCAGATCTCTCTTTTTATGTCAAGGTACTCAGCCTGGATAGTCCTCCAAAATGAATGAAAATAAACCATTGTGTTTTGTGTGTTTTGTAAACACCTCTGGTCACCTTATGATGTAGGCCATGTGTATGTTTTGTTCCATGGTACCTCCTGCAGACATTGTGTGCATGTACATGCAGGGGAGATAACCATTGGAAGGTCTGTTTGTATCCCTTTCTGTTTACCTTACACCCAAGGAAACCCTTGCTAGCATGAGAACCTAGCCATAGATTTATCCTTGACCACCATGAGATGGCATGAGAAACTATGAGACTAGATGTATCCTTGACATAGCCTGAGGCATTTCCTTGAGGGGGGGTTTGTTGGGATATCTCAAGGTGTATGCCTCAGGCACACCTTATGTTTCTATGTGTGAGTGCTAGAGGCACAGTTAGGTGCCCACAAGCACAGTTAGGTGGTGGAAAAGCCACATAGGATGATTGAGTGAATCTAGGAGCAGATTGAGGAGATGATTGTGGAGCTTTGAGGTCATCAGTGATGTCAGTGACCTTGTATGAGGTGCCTACTTAAGGACCTCTTTCTTCTTCATTCTATAAGCAAGTATTCTGATTTTGTGTCAACTCTACTCTTTCCTTTCAGTGTTCCAACAGTACATTGAGCATGGTGCATGTTTTTTGGAGTGTACCCAGACTGAGTTGTACACTTAGTTTGTAGAGGCGCACCCGGAGTTCAAGATTGGGCAGAGGTCATTTGAGCGATGCAGGCCATGGTTTGTGCGATGCTCTCAGGAGCGTGACACATGCTGTTGTCGCTACCATGTGGATTTTGGATTGATGTATGACGTATTCCATTCCCTTGATGGTCATAGGGGAGTGGTTCCTACTAGCCCTCGCGACTTCATTCATTCCATATTGTGTACACGAGATGGTGATGCTTTATTCCACTCCCTTGATTGTGTGGAAGGCACGTGTACTTTGTGTGGTGACTTTGCTAGAGTGCCACGAGTTGCACTAGATACTTGTGATGTGCAGATGGTTCGTTGGCAGCAGTATGAGTACTGTACCTTGACATTAGATGGTGGTGCACAGTCAAGGAGGTTGCAGCTTGTGGGGAAGGAGACACCACGTGTTGTATTCATTGACTGTTTTCGAGGGAAGCTGTACCGCTACATACGCAACTCGCACACTGCGAAATGGGAGGATCGTCAGTTTCGTGCATGTTTGAGGACATTTCCTATAGGGGTGGTTGTCTCAGTGGTAGACTTTGCGGAGAATTACACCTTTGCACCACAGCATGAGATCCAATCGGAGTATTATTTCTCCGAACAGGTGACGTGTGATTGAGTATTGATTTTTTCCCCGCCTCATTATATTGAATTATTTCAATAGTCATATTTTTTTTTCAATGCCATATTGCAGGTTGCTATATTTGTGCACATTAGCTATCGTCATGCACAGGCTCATGTGGATGGCATTGATAGCACCATGGACTCACGCATCATTGTGCGAGAGTATCACTTCTACATTAGTGATGATCGATCGCATGATGCCCATTTTGTGCAGCATTGCTTCACTTTGCATGATAGTTTCTTGAGGGATCATGGTGTCACATGGCAGCGGCACTGGATCTGGTCAGACGGTTGCGGTGGTCAGTTCAAATCCGCTAGACAGTTTTATTGGTTCTGCAGATGGCACCGTGAGACAGGCATTCCGATCACATGGAGCTACTTCGAGACAGGGCACGATAAGGGAGAGCACGATGGTGCAGGTGCTTGCGTGAAGCGTGCTTTGCGTCGATACCAGTTGCGTCACAGTGCCGATCGCTTCAAGGATGCACATGATGTGGTACGGTGGTGCATCCACTAGTGCTACGTCCTCGTTTCAGTCGCGTGACGATAGGGTGGTGAGCCGGTATTTTTGGTGCATGGACATTGGGAGTCTTGATCGGTCTAGGCCTTTTGATTGTCGTTCTGTGCCTGGCACTCTTGATTTCCATTCCATCAGGAGCGTAGGTGAGTCTCACCCCGCGATCTTTTCTCGACGGTTTGCATGTTTTTGCTCTGCATGCATTGATGATGATTGGGGAGGGTGCTCCATGATACCATGGGCCGATCCATGGGTACGGCGAGTGCTTTCTCCCTTCCAGCCTTGGGAGGAGATACATGATGATCAGGATGCGGGATTCAGTTCCTCTAGAGATTATGACCAGCTTACAGACATTTTGCGTATTGGTGATATCTTCGCGGTTATTGCTTCGGAGGGCAATGAGGAGGGTGTGGATTATTACTTGTTGCGATGCTCTATGCTGAAGAGTGTGCTGAATGAGGATACAGTGGATGGGCATGGGATGCACTTCAATGCTCATAGCATGATCGTCGGTGGCCACTATTTTCAGTAGATACAGAGGCGTGGTCGCTATATTGAGTTCCAGGAGGCATACATGTATTCTCATCTTGTTGTTGGGATCAAGATTACTTTGAGTCGTGTTCGCACTCGCAAGGCGATGTCCACTCCACGATGGTGCCTTGCAGTGGCGGATCACGAGAGCATACTTGCAACTATTGGCATGAGAGCTGATCCTGAGGAGTAGCACATTACATATCATATTTTTTGGGATCATCAGTTGATCAGATTGATTTTTATTGGGTATCACTAGTTGATTACACTTTTTTGTATTCGATATGTATAGGCTCACTGTGTGACTGTACCATTGTAATTTTCATGGACTCATATTTTGTATTTCACTATGATGGCTGTATACACATTCATACACATCATTGTATTAGGTTCTATTTTTAACATGATGTCCGATGTCTTCTCAATGGGATTTGTTGTGTTTGTAATACAAAAAATTGTTTATTAGTAGTAATGTTGTAATTTGTTTTGTGCATTAGGACATTTTAAAAACGTGACTGAAAATTCGCGCACGTACTAACGAAATACGCGTGTGGACTTGCTTGTTGGGGATGAAACTTCGCACGACTCTTAGGCCACCCTAGACATACATCCATGCGAGATTTGGTCTGAATTGATTTGGTGTGCGCCACGTGGAAGGTACAATGCGTACATTTTTACAATCCCTACTAGCACTCGTGACTACGTATGAGCTATGGCGCATGTACTAACGAAATGCGCGTGTGGACTTATCTATTGGGAATGAAACTTCGCACGAC
The DNA here is from genome assembly GCF_047967505.1 of Dipteris shenzhenensis. Taxonomy (NCBI): domain Eukaryota; kingdom Viridiplantae; phylum Streptophyta; class Polypodiopsida; order Gleicheniales; family Dipteridaceae; genus Dipteris; species Dipteris shenzhenensis. The sequence continues at coordinate 48,691,168 of NC_141626.1, read as the reverse complement.
TCTTAGGCCACCCTAGACATACATCCACGCAAGATTTGGTCTCCAACTTATTTGGTATGCGCCACGTGGAAGGTATAATGCGTACATTTTTACAATCCCTACTAGCACGACTACGTGTGAGAAATGGCGCACGTACTAACCAAATATGCATGTGGACTTATCTGTTGGAGATTAAACTTTGCACGGCTCTTAGGTTACCGTAGACGTACATCCACGCAAGATTTGGTTCCCAACTGATTTGGTATGCGCCACGTGGAAGGTACAATGCGTACAATATTGCAATCCCTACTAGCACGACTACGTATGAGCTATGGCGCATGTACTAACGAAATACGCGTGTGGACTTATCTGTTGGAAATGAAACTTCGCACGACTCTTAGGCTACCGTAGACGTACATCCATGCAAGATTTGGTGCTCAACTGATTTGGTATGCGCCACATGGAAGGACAAATGCGTACATTTTTACAATCCCTACTAGCACTCGTGACTACGTATGAAAAATGGCGCACGTACTAATGAAATACGCACGTGGACTTATCTGTTGGGGATGAAACTTCACACGTCTCTTAAGCTACCCTAGACGTACATCCACGCAAGATTTGGTCTCCAACTGATTTGGTATGCGCCACGTGGAAGGACATATGCATACATTTTTACAATTTCTACTAGCACGACTAAACCCTAAACCCTGGACCCTAAATCCTAAACCTTGTTGGGCACGAAACTTCACACGCCTCTTAGGCTACCCTAGACGTACATCCACGCAAGATTTGGTCTCCAACTGATTTGGTATGCACCACGTGGAAGGACAAATGCATACATTTTTACAATTTCTACTAGCACGACTAAACCCTAAACCCTAAACCCTGGACCCTAAATCCTAAACCCTGTTGGGCACGAAACTTCACATGCCTCTTAGGCTACCCTAGACGTACATCCACGCAAGATTTGGTCTCTAACTGATTTTGTTTGCGCCATGTAGAAGCAATCCCTACTAGCACGGCTAAACCCTAAACCCTAAACCCTAAACCCTGGACCCTAAATCCTAAACCCTGTTGGGGACAAAACTTCACATGCCTCTTAGGCTACCCTAGACGTACATCGACGCAAGATTTGGTCTCCAACTGATTTGGTTTGCGCCACGTAGAAGCAATCCCTACTAGCATGGCTAAACCCTAAACCCTGGACCCTAAATCCTAAACCCTGTTGGGGACGAAACTTCACACGCCTCTTAGGCTACCCTTGACGTACATCCACGAAAGATTTGGTCTCCAACTGATTTGGTTTGCGCCACATAGAAGCAATCCCTACTAGCACGGCTAAACCCTAAACCCTAAACCCTAAACCTTGGACCCTAAATCCTAAACCCTGTTGAGGACGAAACTTCACACGCCTCTTAGGCTACCCTAGACGTACATCCACACAAGATTTGGTCTCCAACTGATTTGGTTTGCGCCATGTAGAAGCAATCCCTACTAGCACGGCTAAACCCTAAACCCTAAACCCTAAACCCTGGACCCTAAATCCTAAACCCTGTTGGGGACGAAACTTCACACGCCTCTTAGGCTACCCTAGACGTACATCCACGCAAGATTTGGTCTCCAACTGATTTGGTTTGTGCCACGTAGAAGCAATCCCTACTAGCACGGCTAAACCCTAAACCCTAATTCCTAAACCCTGGACCCTAAATCCTAAACCCTGTTGGGGATGAAACTTCACACGCCTCTTAGGCTACCCTAGATGTACATCCACGCAAGATTTGGTCTCCAACTGATTTGTTTTGCGTCACGTAGAAGCAATCCCTACTAGCACGACTACACGTTAGCATACCACCAAAGTCAAAAGAAAAGAGTAAAATTAAATTGTGGCCTAACATGTCACACCTTCCTTGTACTCCCATACATGAGTGGAGTTTAAAAGGGAGAAGTGGGATTGTTAATATGTGTATATTTTTTTGGTGCATAGCCACAACAACCCTTTCTTTTTACATAAACCAAATACCAACACTTTTCCTTATACCAACCGCCAATCCTTTCTCTTGTACATAAACCACTAAATGCAAAAGAAAATAGTGAAATAAAATGGTGGGCTAGCATGCTACACCTTCCTTGTATTCCCGTATACATGCATTAATTGCCAATTGTGTTGATTTCTCTTCTTTATGTTCATTATCTTTTATACATGCATAATAATTAGATTGGTGCATTGGCAAATGTCATATTAAGGAAATTGAAATAGTCCTTAGAAACTTGGAAGGCATATGTGATTGTGATTTGGAAGGCACATGTGATTGTGGTTCGAATATGACAAATAATTAGGTCTTGTTTTCTTTGATCACCAATTAGCACAAGTATTGTTAACAATAAGAGACAAATTAAACACTGAGTCATAATAAATAACAGCAAAATCATGCAAAGGACAAGTCTAACTCCATTTTTGAAAAAAATCCCCAAAAATTTTATATTTTTTAAAAATTGTAGGGACAAAATATACGCTTCATGTCAATAATATTAAAAAACTAGAATTGTGAAAAAAGAATGCATAAAATATTACTTATATTTTATTGCAGAAACTAAAAATGTCTAGTATTACCATTTGCAAAAAGTATTCTCTCCTTTAATTTAAAAAACATGACAAATTGCAAAGGAGAAGAAACTGCCCATATCAAATCCATATAAAAGAATTTCTACACCCTACAAACTAAGCATGTCCACACATTGGTGATTTCTCGAATTTTTTCCTTTTGTCATGTTGTTTAAGTATCTCTAGATCACACATTCCCTCAAGTTCATTGGTGTTGAAAGAATTTTTTATCAATTGATTTACACATAGGTAACAACATTGCCCTCGGAGTCATGGATAAGTTTTGTACCAATATACATTTTTAGAATACTTTTTGTAAATAGCATAAATTGAAAGTTGGTAAAATTGATGTTACTTTAATATCTAATTTCATTTGATGAAACAATTTTACATTGGGCTATGGCATTGTCTAAAAAAAGTAATTTTCTTTTTATACAAATTAGTTTATCAAATGGTTGAATTTCAACATATTTTGATATTAAGATTGGAAGGCTAGATTTGGAAGCATGAATATGACAATAGTTGTCTTTTTGAAAAATTGATGAAAATTTGGATTTTGAAACACACTTTATTGACAAACATGAATAGAATAAAATTTTTGTTTAAAAAATGAAAAACTTTTATCAGCAAAATAAAATTTTCATCCAAAAAAAGATGAATTTTGATATGTTTAATGTTTAATGTTTGCAATTAATGTTTAATGTTTACAATTACTTCACATGGCATTCTTTTTTAAATACCTTATGTATTAAACAAACTATAAACTGAGATAAACTGAGATAAACAAAGTGTGAAGAACATCATGAAAGTACGAAAATGCTCATACATCATAAAAGTGGGAACAATATCATGAAAGTACCAAAATGAATGTATACATCATCATCATCATGCTGCAAAAGTGCATCCCTATACAAGAAACGTGTGAAGCCTAAACAATCAATCTGAATCTGAATCTGATAAATCTACATATGATCCTCTAGTGGAACGCTGACGTGGCTCCTGTATGACTCGCTGCCCAACCGTCCGCTGTGTGCCCTCAGGCAATGTCGGCTCAGATGGGCCAGCCTCATCACCTGCATGAGATGGGCCAGCCTCATCCTGATGAAGAGGAGGGCATGCTGCACGCGCCACTGCTGCCATCTCTGCCTCCCTCGCCTCCTCTATGTACGCGCATCTCAGCTCCCATAGCCGTGCATCTGCGAATACTCGTGCCTCAAATCCAGTGCGAGTAATCGTCTCTACATGTGAAATACACTGGTCTCGGCCCCGCCCTAGCTGCTGCTCCACCCACTGCTGCAATGATGTCTGCAACTCTGCCTCTCGCTCAATCCGGCGTGCCTCCTCCGCTCGTGCCTCATCACCTGGCATGAAATCACCGTACGAAAAGCATCGTGGAACGCATGATGCAACCACCGATGTATCCACACCCTCCTGCATCAGCAATGCTCTCTGTGCCTCCTCCCTGTAGTGCTCTGTCAAGACTACACAGGCGAATGGATCAACAGCCTGACGATGACCAGGATATAGATCATCCATGCCTAGTCCTCTGTATGTCGCCACATCAATGTCGGCAAAGCATACAGGGCACACTGAACGTGCCACCATGTGGCGGGTCATGCAGTGGAGATGTGCGAGATGTGGCCGCACCCTAGTCCAAACCACCCTACGGTGTCAAAGTCCTCGTGGCAGAGGACACAAGTGGCAGTAGGAAGCCTCGCTACGACTGCTGCGTCTATCGGTGTCCTAGTCGGCACATCTACAGGAGGAGCAGGGTATACGGCCACACTGGGGTCGATCCTATGGCGCGATGGATCACGACTAATATGCCTCAACTGCAAGATATAGTGCTCTGCGCGATGGTATGCTATGCGTGTTCGAATGCTCTGCTCCTCCAAATCTGTCTGCAATAGTCGTACACGAGACTCCATCTCCTGACGCAATAGATGTGCCTGCAATGCAAACATGTCGCGTACATGGTGAGAATTAACCAAAAAACTTCAGTTCAAAACACGCTACAAAAAAATAAACTAACATAATCAAAATAACTAACCTCGTCCCTAGACTCGGCCAACACAGCCTCCAACTCTGCAATCCGTCTGTCTCGAGCCTCCAACTTGTGCTGAGGCGCCGTAGATGTGGGAGGTGGTGTAGATGTGGGATGCTCCATCGATGATCGAGGTGGGGGAGGTGGAATCGCAATAGATCTCGATAGGGCCGAGACCATGTGCTGCAAGGATGATGCCACTGAATGAACATCCCCCCTAATCTGTCCTCCCACCGCTCGCAATGCCGGTACAGGGATGGTGTGCAACTCTGGTCCCTCGCATCGACGCCGGAACACCTACAATCTGACGCTCATGATGCCCCATCCTACCACGTCCCGCTCCTGATCCTGGACGAGTACTGAGGTAGTCCACCCGATGACCAAGGACAAACTCAGCATAAAGCTGCATGGCAAACGACCTGGCTATCTGGCGGTTGTGAGGCAACCGACCACCATTCGCAGCAAGATATCTCGGATAAATGTGTGCTGCTATGATGGGGTGCCTACACCGTAAAATATGCAAGGGGAGCCCTGATCGTGGTCGCTGGCCCTCGGTGTGACCATCCCAAAACATGTCGTCCAAGGCCTCCCTGTGATGTGACTCCCGCTCAAACAACTGTCGAATCGCTCTCCAATCCAAGCCACCACCAGTGATCTCTGCCTCGGCCTGTGCCTGAAAGCTATCCACAATGTCCTCAACTGTCTACAATCGACTCAGAGCCTCAATAACTGAATCCAGGCTCACAACCAAGTGAGGGGGTGCCCTAGCATCCTCCTGCAGTGCCCTCATCTCAGCTCTCAGCATCTCTATCTGCATACGAATAGTGGTGCTAGAACCTGTGCGCTGGCTGGCGCATGCACAAAAAAAACACATGGAAATTAATATTCTATTTGGGTAATGAAAATAATATTCTATTCAATATGACTTATAATCTATTTACGTAATGAAAACTATTTGTACGTACTCCTTGATGAGGTAGATCCTATGCACCTACTGGTAGATGGGCCAAATGTGTGGCTCAATATTAATCAATATTATTAATAATTCTTAATTTTGATTAGAATTTTTTCACTCTAGTCGTTGCATTTTATAACTTAGATGTCTCAAATATTTTCTCCTTATATGTTTCCCTTTTTTCACTTTTTATCCAATATGAAACTTTTCCACATGTGGTGTAAGGACCACATTGTCCACTAATGGCCCCTATACTAAGGACAGATAGTGGAGAGGTTTGGTTAATAAGACCTTCTTTGAATGCTTTACTGCCTTGGGTTTGCAATAGATATGGAGGAGATAGAAGGATACCTAATACATTACTTTGAACGATACACAAGCAAGGCGCATCTAGTATTTCTCGGACTACACATTAAAAAAGAGAGCGGGTTCACACTACAGACCTTTTAAAGCGAGAACTTTGAGAAAATAATTAAGCCTTTTCAATATTATCTATTTTGGTTGGGCAATCCACCTCAACTAGTGGCCATTCCTATAGATCATCACTTGGTTCAAGACATTTTGTATAAGACTCACTCGACTTCTAGTTGTAAAAATAGTTTTGGAATGAGATCATCCACATACGTAGCAACAACAAAGGGCACAAGATCCCTAGAAGAGGATTCAAAAACTTTGAAAATTAAATCCTTGGATGTCCCTATGCAATGGGAAGGGTTGCATACGATAACTAATGTTAATTTTGGTTGAGCTCAAGTAATAAGCATCACCGTTGCCTATGGTTGGACTAGCAAGAAAGAGACCACCCTTGCTTACAATGAAACTAGCATATAATTCCTTGAGCATGTGGTTGACATTCCATGTGTGACATAGTTTCAACGAGGGAAAGGAGATATGTAGCATCCGCACTATTTTGGTTATGAGGTGGTTCATGTGATTATTGATACAAAGTCTTTTTGGGAAAACATCTTAGTCATTTGTAAAAGACAAGATAAATGTTGTTAACATTAGTCATAGGTTTCCCTACGGTGCAAAAAGGGATGTATGTGTGCCACATGGCAAGGTGCCATGTAGCAAACAACATGGAATGGGATGCTTCAAATGTCGACTCTTGAAGGTTATGGAGTTCTCTCTCTCTTAAGTCTCTTATCTATGATCATTAAGGGATGATTAGGAGAGATTCAGTCATTAACAGGCTCTATTTGAACTTAGGTCTATAGTTGATCAAAACACTTGCATATATTAGCATGAATGTGGAATGAATATAGATCCACTAGAGTCCCATGTGCAATGAATGTTAGGTATTCTAGTTAAACTTTCAGTTTCTCTATGGCGTATTTCTTTCTTCTTATACATATAAGAGAAGTAGATGAATTATGGAACTAGACAACAAACATGATCAAAGTGCTAGATCTAAAGCATGCCATAGTGATAGCATAAGAATCTCAAACAGTTTATAGGCACAGACCGTAATATTCGAGTTCTTGAAGACCCATCCAAATATTCTCAATCTTGTAATATTCTTTTTTCAGTTATGCTAGAGTCTATGCATAACTTAGAAGAATTAGACATTTGCAAACTATTCCATGTCTTCTTAAGGTCTAAGCCACTATTTCATGTCTTCTTAAGGGATATTGAAGATTTGGACTAAGCCACTATCTAGGCATTTCCAAGCTATAGCCTTATCATGCATGCTTAGTCTAATCAATCTATTGACTAATAGGGGACATATGCCTTCAACATATTTCCTAGTAGAATCGATCCTTACTAATTGCCAAATAGTTAAAGGATGATTTATCATTAGTAATTTCCCAATATATTAGGGATGATTACCCAAGCTTAAACCTAGTTTCCTTCTAAAGAACTTGCTTGTCCCAAAGTGTCTAGTCAACTTCAAGCTTTGGTCACCAACCATGTCACTAGTCAATCTTTAATGTCCAACTCCAATAGTTGACTAGTAGGTTTATGTTTGTGTATTAATTCGATAAGTCGAGCGAGTCTTATACAAAATGTCTTATTAATTTGATAAGTCGAGCGAGTCTTGTGCCTCATTAAACGTTTTTTAAATTTAAAATTTTCACATTTTAAATTTTAAATGTCGTAATTCAAAAATAAAAAAAAAATTTACAAATGCATTTCAAATTTATAAATACTTTATAATTATTCCTATGAACGTTTTTTTATTTAATAAAAATAGCTCTATTTAACAAAAAAAAAGCTCATTTTCACATTTTAAATAAAAAATGTCGTAATTCACAAATTTCAAAAAAACATTAAAATGCATTATAAATTTAGAAATTTTTTATAATTTTCCTTATAAACTAAAATTTAATTAAATTCTACCAAAAAGAAAATGCTACATAAAAAAAACAGAAATATAGAACATCTTTACATTTTGAATAAAAAATGCCTCATTAAACGTTTTTTAAATTTAAAATTTTCACATTTTAAATTATAAATGTCCTAATTCAAAAATTTAAAAAAAATTTACAAATGCATTTCAAATTTATAAATATGTTATAATTATTAATATGAACGTTTTTTTATTTACTAAAAAAGCTCTATTTTGAAAATAAAATTTCATTTTCACATTTTAAATAAAAAATGTTGTAATTCATAAATTTCAAAAAAACATTATATTGCATTTCAAATTTAGAAAATTTTTATTATTTCTCTTTTAACCTAAAATTTTTTATTATTTCTCTTTTAAATTCTACCAAAAAGAAAATGCTACATAAAAAAAATAGAAATATTTAACATTTTCACATTTTTAATAAAAAATGCCTCATTAAACATTTTTTAAATTTAAAATTTTCACATTTTAAATTATAAATGTCGTGATTTAAAAATAAAAAAAATAAAATTTACAAATGCATTTCAAATTTATAAATATTTTATAATTATTAATATGAACTTTTTTTATTTACTAAAAAAAGCTCTATTAAAAAAAAAAAAATTTCACATTTTAAATAAAAAATCTCGTAATTCATAAATTTCAGAAAAACATTAAAATGCATTTTATAAATTTTCTTATAAACTAAAATTTTAAATTACGTTTTTTAAAATTAAAATTTTCACATTTTAAATTATAAATGTCGTAATTTAAAAATTAAAAAAAAAATTACAAATACATTTCAAATTTATAAATATTTTATAATTAATAATATGAACGTTTTTTTATTTACTAAAAAAAGCTCTATTTAAAAAAAAAAAAAAATTTCACATTTTAAATAAAAAATCCCGTAATTCATAAATTTCAGAAAAACATTAAAATGCATTTTATAATTTTTCTTTTAAACTAAAATTTAATCAAATTCTACATAAAAGAAAATGCTACATAAAAGAAAATGCTACATAAAAGAAAACCCTACCTGGACTCTCCCGCTCCTGCTCCTGCTCCGTCCATCTCCGTCGATGTCCGTTCGTGGCTCTCCGTCGCTCGCGCTTTTCCGTCGAAGTCCGACAAATCCGAAATCGGTGGATGAGGCAGAGCTCGATCGAGGTATGCGGAATGAGGGGGATCGCTCTCCTTTTATAAGAAAAATTAGGGTTTAGCTACCTCGATCGAGGTATTCTTTCCATGCCCATACATCTTGGCACATATACCTCGATCGAGGTATTGGAATGCCACGATACCTCGATCGAGGTATTCTTGACATAACCATACATCTCGTTGGCATGCCACGATACCTCGATCAAGGTATTCTTGACATGCCCATACATCTCTGTACATCTACCTCGATCGAGGTATTGCCATGCCACGATACCTCGATCGAGGTATTGTGACATGCCCATACATCTCGGTACATCCACGTCGATGGAGGTTTTGACATGCCACGATACCTCGATCGTGGTGTGTTGGCAGAAGCGGGATGCCAAGTCATGTGTCCAGCATACCTCGATCGAGGTATGTCATCCGCCCTGTTAGCTGCCCTGTCGGATGGCACATACCTCGATCGAGGTATGCTGGACATGCCACCTGCGAGGTTGAGCTGGATTGCCACAATACCTCGAACGAGGTAGATGTGGCATGTATAGCTGGCTTGCTAGCAACGATCGAGGTAGAGGCTCGGTCCGGTGAAAAAGCTACGTACCTCGATCGAGGTATTGGCTAGGCTCGGTTGTGCTCGTGTGTGATTTTCATTGGAGCTTATACCTCGATCGAGGTATTGGAGACCGAAGCAAAACCTTTGTATTTTCACTCGAGCGGGTGTCACACTCACCCGAAAGTGGACACCCTTAGCTTGCTACCTCCCTCTGCACTAAAAGGGCTAAGGATAATAGCTTGATACTCCTTGCAATATATGTGGATGATATGCTATTAGCTAGCAAGAATACTTATGATCTAGATGCATTAAAGACAAGGTTGCATGACGCCTTTGGTATGAAGGATTTGGGACTTGCAGGTCATATTCTTGGTATGCGCATCACGTGAGATCGGAGTAGGAAACTCCTTTGGCGTTACAAAGAAGGAGTATGTTACAAAAGTATTGCAGCATTTCAATATGGAGGGGGGGAAGGCAGTGAGTACTCCATTGCCTCCTTATGTGAAACTGAGTCATACAGATAGTCCCAAATTAGATGAGGAGAGGGCCATGATGGCCAAGGTTCCTTATGCATCAGCGGTTGGGAGTCTTATGTATGCTATGATACCTACTAGACCAGACATTGTATTTGCAGTGGGAGTTGTTAGCTGGTATATGGCTAATCCAGGAAAGAGGCATTGGGAGGTAGTTAAGTGCATCATGAGGTACATGAAGGGTACCAAGGAGATGTGCATCTGCTTTGGTAGAGGAGACATGCATGTACTTGGGTACACAGATTCAGACTATGTGGGGCATGTGGATATTAGGAGATCCACTTCTGGTTATGTGTTCACCTTTGCAGGTGGTGCAGTGTTGTGGATGTCTCATACACAGAAATGCGTTGCTTTGTCTATCACAGAGGCTGAGCATGTTGCAACCACAGAGGGTTGCAAGGAGGCTATATGGCTTGATCGGCTAGTGGGAGATTTAGGGATTCATACAGGTGTACTAACATTGCATAGTGATTCCATGAGTGCTATTCAGCTAGCATGGAATCTGGTCTTTCATGCAAAGACCAAACACATTGTGGTCATGTACCATTTCATCAGGGAGGTACTTGAGGACAAGCGCATAGAGGTTGTCAAGGTTCATACAGATGATAACCCTATAGATATGCTGACGAAGAGTCTACCTAGTCAGTGGTTTGAGTATTGTCATGTATTAATGGGCATTGGATAGTATGCTCACTAGTTATTCTCCCTTAAAGGCACATTGTCCTTTAAGTGGGAGGTTGTGGGGGTTAAAGGTCACTGTGCCTTTACCCTGGTTATGTACAATACTCAAACACATATATAAATGAATAAAAAAGAAGATTAGGGTGTTCTACACCCACCAAAAACTTGTGTGGCTCTCTGTTTCTCTCTCTCCCTCTTGCATTCCGCATCCGTTGAGAGCACTCTCAACTGGTATCAGAGCCCGGTGATCTAGCTAAGCATGCGTGAATGCCTGGAAGCTCGGTAGCTCTGTGGGAGGAAGGAGAAGCTCTATGGGAAGCTTTGTGGGTGACTTTACTTGCATCCAAGTGTGCAGAGACCTTGAAGGAAACTTTGGAAAAGTCACTTTGGTTTTACAAAGTGGTTTTGAGAGCCTGTTAAGTGTTTTCAAAGAAAAATTCGTTTTTTAAGATTTTTCCTGTTCCGTTTGATGATAGAGACTCCATATTGACTTGTAGAGGCAACCATTGCCTACTTTTGGTGTCCATTTCACTTCAGGAGCTTGGAAACACCTTCATTCTTAAATTTGGGATCATTTCGTTGGATTTCTGGCTCAATGTGTCAGTTTTAACGTTTTTCTGCCTAGGTGTTGGAACTCAAGTTTGGAGCAACCATTTGCAGATCTGTCAGTTTTGGTGGACTTAGGAGGTCCTAAAACTTCTATGTTGCTCATCATTTGCACTCTGGTGGAGAGTTTACAAATGGTTCAGTTTCCAAAAACGTTTTTTCAGTCCGTGTGTTGGACCCAGTGATTGAGACCATGGTTTCCAAAGCCGTCTGTCCCATTGCATTCTGGATGCCTAAAACCCCCTATCTATCAGTTCTTGCATGATTTGGTGGAGTATTTTTAGAGTTATAGATCTCTGGGTATTTGATTTCATCTCTCTATTATGCATTTTTCATTCTAAGGTTTTGAAACCTTAGATTTATGCCACATGGCAGTGGATAAGTGTTGACTCCCATTTCTCACTCATCGGTTGGGATTTTGGAGTTCCAGCAGAAGAGAGATATTTGCAGATTGTCTTGCTAAGTCCGATTATGCAATGATGCCCATGTTTTGAGGCATCTCAGGTTCTATTTTCAATAGCGGTCATTGCTGTAGGACCATGATTTCTTGAGCATACCTTATGTAGATTACTCTGGTTGCAGTTTGAGCCATGTGCACTCATTTGTGGTGTGCATTGGTTGGAGTGGATGATTTATAGGCCATTTGGATACATTGCGATCCTTATTGGATGCACTGATAGGCCCAAATTGCCTTGTGGGATGCTATTTTTTATGGACGCTTTGCACATGGATGCTATTTTCTGTTGAGGGATAGCTTTGACACATTGCAGTTGATGCACTGATAGTGTTATGCTCTCTTGGATGAGATATTGTTGATGCATATGCCCATGGACGGTGTTTATGCTTGAGCCATTTGGCACTTATTGGCATTTTGGATTGCCATTGCAGTTGGCATTTTCTTTTGGGCTAGAGTTGCTCATATGGATGCATAGTACATGCACATGAGTCAACTGTATCTTTTGATGCTTTGAGCTTTGAGTTTTGGTGATATTTCACTCTATTGTGGCATACACATTTGGGTGCACTTGGTATTTGGTGTGATTCTCTCTCGTAGGCACTAGCATTTGGGATTTTGCTTTATTTGCATCATGGCATCCTCTTCGATGTCTGAAAATGAGTTTTTCAACATTAAAAAGTTTGATGGGACAAACTTTTCTTTGTGGAAAGAAGAGATAAGGGATGTGCCTATTCAAAAGAAGTAGATAAAACCCTTGCAGGGGATTGCAGCTAAGCGTGCAGCTATGTCCACGGATGAATGGAATGAGTTGGATGCATTGGCAAAGTCTACCATTAGACTTCATCTTGGGGAGATAGTTTATTTCAACCCTGTTTGACCCCTATGGTGCTCAAGATCTCATTTGTCTATGGAAACTTTATGGAAAAAGCTGTGTGCTATATATGAGAAAGAGACTACCTCAAACCAAGTCTATCTCATGAAGAGATTGTTTAAGCTGCACATGAAGGAGGGAGTATCCATAGCTTTGCACTTGACTGAATTTAATATCATTTTCAGTCAACTTCAAGCTCAAAAGCTGAATTTTGATGTGAAAATGAGGGCAATATTTCTCTTATGCTCATTACCATCCTCATGGGATACTTTCCGTACTCTTATCAGTAACTCTGTACCTGGTGGAGTATTGAACTTTGATGATGTGGTTGGTACCTTGTTGGCCGAGGAGAGTAGACGACGGAAGTCAATGGAAGGCAACAAGCAGGATGCAGCCTTAAATGAGCAAAGGGGTAGATCACAGTCCAGGGGGAAGTTTCAAGAAAGAGGAAAGTCTCGTAGCAAGTCCAGGGCATGGAACATTGAGTGTCACTATTGTCGCAAGAAGGGCCACAAGAAAAAGGATTGCTACAAGCTTAAAAGAGAGCAAAAGGATAAGAAAAAGAATGCAAATTGGGGTGCAAATCAGAAGGAAGAGAGTCCAAGCGAGGACAAAGGAAAAGTGAAGATCGAGGAGATCAATGCAGTCACACATGATAGTGACAATGACATTCTCTTCATGTCTAGTTTATCTACAGAGTTGCTTACCACTTCAGATGATGCATATTCCCAGGGTTAGATTTTGGATTCTGATGCTTCATTCCATATTACTCCCCATAAGGAATGGTTCTCCACTTATGACAGTGGAAAGACAGGTTGTGTGCATCTTGGAAATGACTATGCATGTGACATAGTGGGAGTAAGTGACATAAAGTTTTCTCTTGCAAATGGGTCTGCATTTATTTTAAAAAATGTAAGACATGTGCCTAAGCTGACCAAGAGTCTCATTTCAATGAGTCAGCTAGATAATGCTGGTTTTTAGACGATCTTTGGTTCTGGGAGTTGGAAAATTTAGAAGGGCTCTATGCTTTTGGCCAGGGGTGCCAAGTGTGGGACTTTGTATCCCTTACATGTATCAGGGGTGTTTGATCATGTTGTTGCAATAACCAAGCAGCCAAGCACTTCTTTATGGCATTGCTGGTTGGGCCATATGAGCCAAATTGGGATGAAACTCTTATACCGTTTGGGTTATGTACCGCATTTGAGTTTCTCTAATTTTGAATTTTGTGAGAACTGTCTCTATGGGAAGCAGACTAAATCAGCCCATAAAAGAAGGGGAAAGAAAGAGCTTGAAAAGCTTGATTTGGAGCATTCAGACGTATGTGGTCCCATGCCTACATGATCATTAGGTAGGGCTGAATACTATGTGACATTCATTGATGATGCAACTAGGAAAGTGTGGGCTTATGCTATAGCTTGGAAGAGTGATGTGTTCCAGGTATTTCAAAAATGGTGAGAATCAGTAAGTTAGAACGCTTAAATGCCTACAGATTGACAATGGTGGAGAGTATCTCTCTCATGACTTTCAGCATTTTTGTGATACACATGGGATTAAGAGGGAGCTCACATCCCCTCGTACTCAAAGCAAAATCCAGTTGCAGAAAAGATGAACCATACCATTCAAGAAAGGTTGCAATGCATGCTTTCCAATGCAAGTCTTTCTGGTGGTTTTTGGGCTGAGGCAATGAAGACTGCAGTGCATGTGATCGATAGATCACCTAGTAAGAATTGGATGGTGGTATTCTAGAAGAGGCATGGAGTGGCAAGAAGCCCTCTTACTCTCATTTGCATATATTTGGGTGTGAGGCATATGCACATGTGTCAAAAGAGCTTCAAAAGAAGCTTGATCCTAAGTCTAGGAAATGCATCTTTCTGGGTTATGGTGAAAGTGGAAAGATGGGCTATCGTCTCTGGGATCCAAAAGCAAAGAAGATCATACGCAGCCATGATGTAGCCTTCAATGAGAAGGGGATGCATAAGGCACCCATGAGGGATGTGAAAATGAGGAGAATCACTTTCCAGGATGTGAAACCACATACATATGTTGATAGACAACAAGCTGTCCATGCACCAAATGTGCAAGAAATGGTACCACCAAGTACTCCCACAAGTATACAATTAAGGGTAGATGATGGATCATCTTTTAGTGGAAATGATGAGCTAAATATGGCTGATATGCATGTGGGACAGCAAGCTGAAATGCCCTTGAGAAGATCATCTAGAGTGTCTAGACCGCTTGATAGGTTTGTTCCAAGGATAGAGTATGTGATGCTTACTAATTGCGGGGAGCCTTCTTGCTACATAGAGGATATAATGCGTGAGGATCAATGCAAGTGGGAGTATGCTATGCAATCAAAGATGAGTTCACTTATGAAGAATAAGACTTGGGACTTGGTTTCTTTGCCACATGGAAAGAAAGCATTGCCATGTAAATGGGTCTACAAGATGGAGGTCACAAGTGATGATGTGCCTAGGTACAAGGCCCGTTTGGTTGCTAAAGGGTTTAAGCAAGAAAAGGGTGTGACTTTGATGAGATATTCTCTCCGGTTGTGAAGATGACCACACTTAGATGCATGCTTGGACTAGTGGCAGCAGAGGATATGGAGCTTATGAAGATGGATGTTAAGACAACTTTCTTGCATGGGGATCTGCATGAGGAAATTTACATGGTGCAGCCGGAAGTCTTTGAAGAAAAGGGCAAAGAGCATTTTGCAAGCTGAAGAAGAGTCTCTATTGTCTTAAGCAAGTGCCTAGAGAATGGTACCAGAAGTTTGATGCTTTCATTCAGTCCTAGGGTTTTAGAAGGAGTGAAATTGATCACTGCCTCTACTATAAAAGGGCTAAGGATAATAGCTTGATACTCCTGGCACTATATGTGGATGATATGCTATTGGCTAGCAAGAATATTTATGAGCTAGATGCATCAAAGGCCAAGTTGCATGAGGTCTTTGGTATGAAGGATTTGGGACTTGCAGGTCATATTCTTGGTATGCACATCACGCATGATCGGAGTAGGAAACTCCTTTGGCTTTCACAGGAGTATGTTACAAAAGTATTGCAGTGCTTCAATATGGAGGGGGGGAAGGTAGTGAGTACTTCATTGACTCCATATGTAAAATCGAGCCATACAGATAGTCCCAGATTAGATGAGGAGAGGGCCATGATGGCCAAAGTTCCTTATGCATCAGTGGTTGGGAGTCTTATGTATGCTATGATAGCTACTAGACCAGACATTGCATTTGTAGTGGGAGTTGTTAGCCGGTATATGGCTAATCCAGGAAAGAGGCATTGGGAGGCAATTAAGTGCATCATGAGGTACATTCAGGGTACCAAGGAGATGTGCATCTGCTTTGGTAGAGGAGACATGCATGTACTTGGATACACAGATTTAGACTATGTAGGGCATGTGGATATTAGGAGATCCACTTTTGGTTATGTGTTCACCTTTGTAGGTGGTGCAGTGTCATGGATGTCTCGTACACAGAAGTGTGTTGCTTTGTCCACCACAGAGGCTGAGGATGTTGCAGCCACAGAGGGTTGCAAGGAGGGTATAAGGCTTGATCAGCTAGTGGGAGATTTGGGGATTCATACAAGTGTACTGACACTGCATAGTGATTCCATGAGTTCAATTTAGCTAGCATGGAATCCAGTCTTTCATGCAAAGACCAAACACATTGCGGTCAGGTACCATTTCATCAGGGAGGTACTTGAGGACAAGCGCGTAGAGGTTGACAAGGTTCATACAGATGATAACCCTGCAGATATGCTGACGAAGAGTCTACCTAGTCAGCAGTTTTAGTATTGTCATGTATTGATGGGCATTGGATAGTATGCTCATTGGTTACTCTCCCTTATAGGCACAGTGTCCTTTAAGTGGGAGGTTGTGGGGTTTAAAGGTCACTGTGCATTTACCCCAGTTATGTACAATACTCAAACACATATATAAATGAATGAAAAAGAAGATTAGGGTGTTCTGCACCCACCAAAAGCTTGTGTGGCTCTCTGTTTCTCTCTCTCCCTCTTCCATTCCGCTTCCATTGAGAGCACTCTCAACTGGTATCAGAGCCCGGGTGATGTACCTGAGCATGCGTGAATGCCTGGAAGCTCAGGAGCTCTGTGGGAGGAAGGAGAAGCTCCATGGGAAGCTTTTTGGGTGACTTTCCTTGCATCTGAGTGTGCAGAGACCTTGAAGGAACCTTTGGAAAAGTCACTTTGGTTTTGCGAAGTGTTTTTGAGAGCCTACTAAAAAAGTCATTTTTTAAGCTTTTCCCTATTCTGTTTGACGACAGAGACTCCATATTGATTTGTAGAGGCAACCATTGCTGGCTTTTGGTATCCATTTCACTTCAAGAGCTTGGAAACACCTTCATTCTTGAATTTGGGATCATTTCGTTGGATTTCTGACTCAGTGTGTCAGTTTCAACGTTTTTCTTTCTAGGTGTTGGAACTCAAGTTTGGACCATGGTTTCCAAAGCCGTCTGTCCCATTGCTTCTGGATGCCTAAAAACCCCTATCTGTCAGTTCTTGCATGATTTGGTGGAGTATTTTTAGAGTTATAGATCTCTGGGTATTTGATTTCATCTCTCTATTATGCATTTTTCATTCTAAGGTTTTGAAACCTTAGATTTATGCCACATGGCAGTGGATAAGTGTTGACTCCCATTTCTCACTCATCGGTTGGGATTTTGGAGTTCCAGCAGAAGAGAGATATTTGCAGATTGTCTTGCTAAGTCCGATTATGCAATGAGGCCCATGTTTTGAGGCATCTCAGGTTCTATTTTCAATAGCGGTCATTGCTGTGGGACCATGATTTCTTGAGCATACCTTATGTAGATCACTCTGGTTGCAGTTTGAGCCATGTGCGCTCATTTGTGGTGTGCATTGGGTTGGAGTGGATGATTTATAGGACATTTGGATGCATTGCGATCCTTATTGGATGCGCTGATAGGCCCAGATTGCCTTGTGGGATGCTATTTTTTATGGACGCTTTGCACATGGATGCTATTTTGTGCTGAGGGACAGCTTTGACACATTGCAGTTGATGCATTGATAGTGTTATGCTCTCTTGGATGAGATATTGTTGATGCATATGCCCATGGACGGTGTTTATGCTTGAGCCATTTGGCACTTATTGGCATTTTGGATTGCCATTGCAGTTGGCATTTTCTTTTGGGCCAGAGTTGCTCATATGGATGCATAGTACATGCACATGAGTCAACTGTATCTTTTGATGCTTTGAGCTTTGAGTTTTGGTGATATTTCACTCTATTGTGGCATACACATTTGGGTGCACTTGGTATTTGGTGTGATTCTCTCTTATAGGCACTAGCATTTGGGATTTTTCTTTATTTGCATCATGGCATCCTCTTCCATGTTTGAAAAGGAGTTTTTCAGCATTCAAAAGTTTGATGGGACAAACTTTTCTTTGTGGAAAAAACAGATAAGGGATGTGCTTATTCAAAAGAACCAGATAAAACCCTTACAAGGGATTGCAGCTAAGCATGCAGCTATGTCCACAGATGAATGGAATGAGTTGGATGCATTGGCAAAGTCTACCATTAGACTTCATCTTAGGGAGATATTTTATTTCACAGTAGTCACTGAAAAGACTACGGAAGCTTTATGGAATAAGCTGTGTGCTACATATGAGAAAGAGACTACTACCTCAAACAAAGTCTATCTCATGAAGAGATTGTTTGAGCTACACATGAAGGAGAGAGTATCCAAAGCTTTGCACTTGAATGAATTTAAAATCATTTTTAGTCAACTTCAAGCTCAAAAGCTGAATTTCGATGTGGAAATGAGGGCAATATTTCTCTTATGCTCATAAACATCCTCATGGGATACTTTCCGTACTGGTATCAATAACTCTATACCTAGTGGAGTATTGAACTTTGATGATGTGGTCGGTAGCTTGTTGGTCGAGGAGACTAGACGGAAGTCAATGGAAGGCAACAAGCAAGATGCAGCCTTAAATGTGCAAAGGGGTATATGAAAAAGGATTACTACAAGCTTAAGTGGAGGAATGAGTGAAGCAGTGTGAGTTTTGGAAGGGAAAAGAAGAAGCTATCATTTTCTATTGGTAAGAATTTTGGATCATTTAGATCTTGTTGTTGATGTTTTTTAGTGTTTTTAATTGATATAAGGATAGTTTAGATGATTTTTAAGGTGTATGTGATAGCAAAATCCAACAAAAGCACCCAAAAGTGATGCTTGAAGTGGTCTAGAAGGAGAAACTATCACTTTTTGCATAACACCCCATCTGCCATTAAAATGTTGTTCTTTTTTGCTGTTTTTTGCATTGAGTAGGTAAACTAGGTAGTTTAGCATCCCGTATCATAGAAAAACCCAAACCAAAACTTCAAAATCCTCAAAATTTATCAAAAACCAATCGACAAAACTGTGAGTTTCTATCCCACCAATGTGGCACCATAGGCCAGCTATTCCATCAGTCGGTGGCTATCTCTTGTGTTGTTACTCATTCTTGAAGTCTAATTTAAATGGACTAAGAGCTCAACTTCTCCCTGGTTATTACCTTAGTCAACATGTCTATAGGATTCTAGCTAGTTTGTATCTTTTCCAACTTCAATTGTCCATCGTCCAAAACAGATCGGATGAAATGATACTCGAGATGTATACAAGAGTGTTTTTGGGTGCTCTCCTGTTTCTTTGTAGTGCCTTTGTGTTTTCCATTCCATCCTCCTTCATTTCCCTCTTCTCCTTCCCTTTTCCCTCTCTTCTCCCCACTCCCCTTTCCCTCATTCTGTCATGGAAACACATTGCAACAACTGCTTTAGTGACACTTGGGGATGGCTCGTTCTTTGCATTGTTCTCACAAGGAGTAGATTGGACTAGAGGCCATATCGGCATTCCTTCAAGATCCCCATGACACGTGAGTTGCCATCGAGACTACACACTTCCCTAATTGCTAACGATGATGCAGTGTAGTTTCTAACCAACCAATGCAAAAATAGAATTCGCACTTACCCGGAAGATCCAAATAGAAATCGAAATCACCTCGCCATCCAAGAGTGGCTCTGATACTAACTAACATGACCATGATCGCTCTTGGGAATATGAAGGTACATGGAAGCACACACAACCAATCATAGAACCATAAAGAGCAGTGTAGGCATGACCACCACCCAGCTGTGATGCTCATGGGTCTAGGACCCGTAGAATCTGAGCATCCCCCGAGGCAAAACATGGCTACTAGCACAAACATCTACATCCAAGTAGTCAACATCCTCCCTCCTGGTGTCCCATAACACTAGAAGGCCCATACAGCCTCAGGACTGTGTTGGGAATCTGGGCTATCTAGAAAGCAGGTGCGCATCCACAACACAATCTAGGATCTAAACCATCAAGGAAGAGCTAGACCTGCTCTAACTTTCGTGCATGAAAGTTGAATCCCTAGGACCCTTATATAGGCTCTAGCCTAGTGCTGCTAAAAATAGCTAGAATCCTAACTCACCTGTTGCCCTTGCAACCCAACCTGAGAATCACCTGCATAGCCACTAGCATCCTCAGGCTATCAAAGCTAGTCATGTGCGCCTAAGCACACATCAGATACAATCCATTCACATGACACTAGCCGATTAAATGAGTAAGGCTATAGCAAGAGACAAGCCACCACAAAGGCCGACACACTTGATTTGGAAAGACTATTGGTTAATGTTGTTGAGAGTTGTGGTGCCATGAGCACATGTAGAGCAAAGGTATGAGCAAAGGGTAAGCTGCCACATGGCATGGAGGAGATATCCCACATGTGAGCAAGCAAATGGATGTAAGTACCCTCACCTATAAAAGGGAGGTTCATTTGAAGTAATTCAATCAAGCACTTTGCACTATCTCAAGATTCTCTTTATGAGTCCAAGTTAATCTATCTTGGAACCTAATTGACTTGAGATACATGTCATGAGCACTCTCTTCATCATGCTTGCACTTAGGTTGCATCCTCTGTAGATTAGTGTTGTATTAGGATGTTGTCTTAGTGACTAGGAGAGTAGAATCCTCACTTTGTCATGGTATCAGAGCTTAGGTCTAGTTCTCCTAGATTAGTTGTAGATTGAGTTAAGTGTTCTCTTTTAGTGTTCATTCTTTCATTCTCCCGTTGAAAGAATTCCGTTCATGAGAGTTGAAGATTTCTGTTCAATTTTTTGTGAGAGTTCCATTGTGAAAAAGAGAGAGCTCTTGTGAGTCCACTCTTTGTGCTAAGAGTGAGAGATAGAGAGGTGTTCCAAGAGAGTTTGAGAGTGTTTCTTTTGTTAAAGAGAGGTAAGAGATTTCAGTCTGAATGATAGCGCTCCTTCCACTCAAGCAAGGCAGCTTTAGCCTCTTGCCATACGAGACTGTAGCTAAGGACAAGGAGCTCACGGATCCCTTCATCAACCGATAGAAACAACCTCCTCTGCTCCCAAGTCTTCAAACGATGAGCGGATAGCCAGCAAATGCCTTCGATGCTCCAAACAAGCCTCTCTAGCCTCAACTCTATGCCGCCTTTAACAACGACCTTGATTAGCGACTCTACAACTCACGAATGGCGGCCTCTTTAGCATCCGACCACACAACCTCTTTAGCATCCGACCACACAACAAAAGCAAAAGTAAGCTCCAGCAGCCACAACACAGACTCCTTCTGTGCATGAACGACTCACCAACGGAGGATCTTCATCAACAACCTCCTGCTATAAGCAAAGCAGCTGCCAGCCCCTGCCAGCCCGTTGCCATGTCCACAGCCGACTTCTCCTTCTGCCTCGTTCGTGCTTAAAGGGCCAAACGGGCCTCCAGCAACTAGCAGCTTCAATGACCTCCTCAAGCACGGGCGTCTCCAAGCTCACCAGCCATACGAGCTTCCCGCTAGCTTCTTGACTCTGCAACAACGGACGAGTTCTCTCCAAGCTACGCCTCAACCCACCAGCCGCGATCTCCATCGAGCCCTGCAAGAGCTCTCAGCATCAGCACCGGACCCTGCACGAACTGCAGCGGCTCTAGCGAAGCCATCGTCGTCGCGCCTCTGCAAAGAAGCTGCAAATCTTCTCTTTCTCCAAGGTTCCCTTGATTGACACGTGGCAGGATAATAACTAACCTTGGTTAAGTTAATCTAACTACAGTGAACCTTGGTTGAGTTTCCAGTCACACTAGGGTTAGCTCACCCTTGGTCAAATGGGTAACTATGGTTAAAGTTAGGGCTAGTTAAGCCACATCAACATGCACAGTCAGCAGTGCCTTCTAAGCACACAGCCTCTTGCTAAGCACAGTATGGAATTCAGCATGTGAATCCCTGTGCCACATCATCAAAGGCCCTCTTCTTCACAAAAGCTTCAACAAGCCATAACTTGCAATCCAGGAAGAATTTGCACATGCTCCAAAAAGGAAAAGTGATCGTCTTTTCAAGCTCTACGCACCTGTCAACTCAAATTTTCTGTATGCAATTAGACACTGCCAGATTTGAAAGTATCATCAAACTGGTAAAACCTTTGCAATGGCAATCCGCACTCCAACTGTTGAGAAGTTCACCGGGGATGGATTTCACACATGGTCTACACAAATGAGATATCTTCTGATGCACCAAAAGCTTTGGAAGATTGTAAAAGAAGATATACCCACTGCACAAAATGATGCTTGGAAGGAAAAAGATGAAGCAGCACTATCACTCATTGGATTGCACTTGGGTCCAAACATAATTCATCATATAGACTCTAAGGATCATGCCAAGGATGCATGGGCTGAGTTGAACACAGTGTTTGGTGCAAAAGCCAAAAACCAAGAAATCCATCTTAAGATTGAATTCTATGGTATGCACATGGGCTTCAATGAATCCATGGCACAATTTGTCAACAAAATCAAAAGCATTATGACTCAACTAGAGGGCATAAATGCAAAAGTATGAGAGAAAGATGCACTTGCAATTCTCCTTAAAAGCATGCCTGCAGAGTATAGTGCATTGACAACCACTTTGAAGAATTTGCCAGATCCAAAGTTTGAAGAATGTGTATCCTCTCTTCTCGAAAAAGAAAGAGAGTTGAAGGCATCGACATCAACATCGACATCAACACACAACAGCTATAATGAAGAACAAGCACTATTCAGTAAAACATCAGTGAAATGCTACCATTGCGGAAGGATAGGTCACTATCAAAGTGACTGCAGATTGAAGAACAAACCAAAGGGTCACCATTGCAAGAAGCTCGGACACAAGGAAGAAGATTGCAGATTGAAGAATCAACAAGTCAACTACGTGGAGTCATCATCAAGCCATGAGCCAAAAGGTGACATCAATGGAATGTATTGAAAAGCAAAAACCTTGCCAACCTTGCCTATTATGTTTTGTAATCAAACCTGACCACCTGAGAGTAGCTATGAAAGCACCCAGGGGAGGTATTGACATGTAAAAGCCACACTTGACCACCTTAAGTAGCAATGTATGCACTAAGGGGAGGTGATGGAATGTAACTCACATCTGACCACCTTGCAGTAGCCAAAGGATCATGGCACCAAGGGGAGGTGTTGAGAGTTGTGGTGCCATGAGCACATGTAGAGCAAAGGTATGAGCAAAGGGTAAGCTGCCACATGGCATGGAGGAGATATCCCACATGTGAGCAAGCAAATGGATGTAAGTACCCTCACCTATAAAAGGGAGGTTCATTTGAAGTAATTCAATCAAGCACTTTGCACTATCTCAAGATTCTCTTTATGAGTCCAAGTTAATCTATCTTGGAACCTAATTGACTTGAGATACATGTCATGAGCACTCTCTTCATCATGCTTGCACTTAGGTTGCATCCTCCGTAGATTAGTGTTGTATTAGGATGTTGTCTTAGTGACTAGGAGAGTAGGATCCTCACTTTGTCAAATGTGTGTTTCTTTGAAGATGGCACTGCCACCTCAGAACTTATGATCAACAATCTGGTGTGCAAAATGCCAAAACCAAAGGCATGGCTCAATGGAATGTGTCCTCAATCCCCCTTGGTGTGCTATCTACCAGACTACCACCCATAGTCTTTTTATACATGATTTGAGTCATTTATGGTTCTTTATCCTGGCACTATGCCTAAATAGATGTGTATATTGTTTTGGCTTAAGCAAATTTTTCACTCCCATTGCTTAGACTTCTCTCAAGCTAGTGAGGTTCTTGGATTTGCATCTGTTCCCTTGGGTGTCCCAATTGTTACCCGTCTGGCCCTCCCAATCTTTGATCAACATAACTTTGCAACATTGCTATCTCCAACCATTAACCCACATGAAACATTCTGAAAGAGGGGAGTGGCATTCTATTTAAATTCTTCATTCTTTTTAAACTCCAATCTATTTAAACCCCTCATTCTATATAAACCTCATTTAAGAATTTAAGAAGGGGGAGGGTCAAATTTAAGAAGGGGTTGGAAAAGGGGGAAGAAAGATGGGAAAATGGAAAGGGAAAGGAAAGAGGAGAGTTATAATTGATTTTGCCTCGACACGGGGTTAAGAGGCAGCCAATTTCATGCAATCTGTATGCAAATTTCATCATTTTTTCTAAATTTATAGTTGGCCAATTGTTAATTTTGGGGCTATTTGAGCTCATGCAATGGAGTTGCGTTATGGAGTAGTGCATCGGACGTTGCGTTAGGAATATCACCATGGATGTCGCATTAAGATTATCATCCCTAGATGTTGCATTATGGATAATGCATCGGGCACTATTTTAAGACTAATGCACCAGTGCTATATAACCAATAATGCACGGACGCCACGTTATAGTGTAGCATGCACCGCATTAAGGAAAATGCTATGGTAATTGTGTTAATGTGAATGCCCCAACACATCGGCATTGAGTAAAAGTTATTACAACATGAGTTGAAGTTTTATTGCAACATGGGAATGTGATCGATAGCATTATTTAGGTGAGCTAATGCTACATGGTTGTTAACTCTGTGTCAATATGACTCAAGTAGCACATAATGTGTGTGTGGAGTAGTGGCAAAGCTTTTCTTGTACTTGCATAAGTCCAGGAATAATCTCTCTTAGGAATCCAACATGCATTTTCTACATGCAAGTTCTATATACAATTCCTACATGCATATTCTACATACCGTTCCTATATCCATGTTCTACATGCAAGTTAGTTTCTCAAAAGCATGCCCTAACCTTGTCTCCTAATCCCTTCTCCTCCAACCTTGCAACTCCTCTCGCTCTCCTCCTCCCTGCTCCTCTCTCTTCCCCACCCCATGCTCTTACACCTTCTTTCTCTCCCACTCCTATGCTTCCCCTAAACCCTCACCCTCTTAGGTTAGTTCCTACCTCCATGAACCATGAGGGATACGAGTTCTCCACCATGTACTCTATTCTGAACCCTGGATCCTCCCCCTTCTAACCTTGAACCTCCTTCTAAACCCTGAAACCCCTTCTAAACCCTAGAACCTCATTCTAATCTTGTACCTCCTTTTGAAACCTGAAACTCCTTTGAAACCTTAAAACCCCCAATGGAGGCAAAAGCCTTCATCACCCCAACCATGTTGATGAATGTTCCTTTCACACAAGCATGCACGATGTTTGATTCCCACACTTGAGCCTACGTCTCACACTAGAATACAACCTGAGGTCCTAAGCTACACGTGCACTCTACACGTACACTACAACAATGACAACACTGATATATCTATAGGTAACAAAAAGCCTTGAAACCTCATCCTACAAAAACCGTGAGATAAAGCTAACATTTGGCACCATTGCCAAGGAAACTAGCATCTTAAGTAAAAATAAGACAATGCAAATATGTGTGAAAACGAGCCACCACAAACTATCACAGATATATTACTCAAGGACTAGGAGAGTAAAAAAATTTCCAACTCTAGCTAAGAATCCTAGCCAACTCTAGCTAAAACGTTTTTCCAGCTCTAGCTAAGAATCCCAAGCAAAAACCTTCGGTTACTAGGTTATGAAATTTTATATTGCTTTTTAAAAATCCACTTAAATAATAAATCAAGCCTTCTAATGGTGGACACCAATGTGTAGAGCTTAAAATTTTGAACATTTTTTTTAAATACAGAAAAGCGACCTGAGATGACCATCAAAAGTTATAGGCACAGGACGGTTCTAGGGTTTAGCCCTAACCCTAAACTCCTCCCACCTCCATTCTTATTACAAGGTGAATTTCATTCAAATGGCCCTCCCTAAAGGGATAATGAAATTTGTGTAAAGAAGGGAGTGGTCAGACCAATAAATATAATTTGTTCCAAATAATTTGTGATGCTATGGGTTGTTTGTCTAAATGTGGTCAATAGTCGATTCATGTGTGGTGGTTGGTTCATTGATTGATTGTGTCATATCGTAATATTTCATGAATGTATGAAGTTTATTTGTGTTACTATTTGATAATGAATAGTCTATATTGAAATCACCTATGATTGTTGTTGGTGTCATTGTTGGTATATCATGGAGGAGTTGTTGAAGTAGAGTTAGAAGTGTAGTTGTTGATGCTGAAGGTGATTTGTAAACATTAAGGACAACATACTTCCTTCATTTACTTAGACCAAAAATTGTGAGCAAGCATTCACACGCTCTTGTGAAGATTTATTTCTCGTGCATTAGTTGGACCTATCGTTGGACCTATGCATTGTAGCATGTTGCTAGTCCAATACTTGTGTTTTTTTTAATGCATGAGAATCTCGGTAGTGTGAATTGTCTTGAGTCTCATAGATGAAGTTCTTAGAGGCATAAGATTGTAGCGGAGAGGATGCTATTATTGGCGAGGATGTCTTGAAAATGGGATGTAAGAGATCATGTGTTAAGAGATTGTATTATTTCAATTCACAAGCTTTCCAGAATCTGCTGTAACCTCTACATTGAATTGAAAGCTTTGGTGCATATCTGTCGGCATTCTTATCTCACTGATTAATCTTTTCACATATGCAACCACTTGTTGTGGGATTTCTTTTCTCATGTAAGAGGTTACTATCTCTGACCCATCTTCATCCTTTTTAATCCACATGTTTGCCCATAGCTTTACCTTGGGTGTTGACAAAGAAGCTATATGCTTGACCACATTATAGTCAATGTTACAATGAGTAAGTGAAATTTGTTTCTCTGACAGCAAGTACTTAATGGCACTATGCACTGCATCATGCCTCACTTGTACATTGATGCATTCTTCCATGCAGTGGTCTTTGTCTTTCTTTCCAAAAAACCATTCTTTCTTTAAAAGTTTTTGTGCTACCATGGATGCATACTTGTTAGGTAAGTTCTTTATAGGCCTCCACATCCTTGCCATCAACTCCTTCTTATCCATTACCTTTGACTTTCTGGAGATAAACAAAGGAGCTTCATAGGTCAACTGTCCACGCTCACAAGCAATGCACGTTTCAAGCATCTCATTGAACACTTCAACAGGATGAAATATGATAGAAGTGTATTCAGCATATCTATCCCTCACCACCTTGAGGCTTGTCATATTTCCTTCTTGCTCTTGAGTTCCCCTAGGCACAACTACACTCAAAGAAGTATAGAAGTTTGTGAGTGTGTCAGCGTCTACTTTTGTGACCTTTCACTTCAAATCAGGATTTGGAGAATTACCAAATGTTGTCCATATAACCCTTGCCTTCTATAAGACCTTTGATGTTGAGGATATCTTACGCTTTCCATGGACATAATGATTAAGTCTTTCGGACTCAATCAAATACTTGATCTCATGCTTGAATATACAGATTGTTGTAGGATAATAATGGAATGAACTTATCTTTACAAATTGTTCTGAAGTGAGTCTTTTGACTTCCTTTGCTTTCTTTTGCGATCTGATTACAAGCATAAGCCCAATGTTGACCATCAATGGGCTGGAATCTGCAATGAAGGAGGAATTCCTTCTTTGCTTCCTTTAGCATATTCTCACCTTGTGCCTCTTCACCTTGTTCATGTGGAATATTTTTAAGAGTGTCTTTAAAGAATCGACTGAAGGTTTCCTCGAAATGTGTAGGCCCTGTAAATGTTATTTGATCCAGAAAGCTATTTTTGATTGGACAAAACATTATTGGGTGCAGGACCACATTGCTTGCCACAGGTTTCTTTCCATCTCTCAAAGCCTCGTATATTTGTAGTGCATAGGATATATCAAGGCTTCAGCTATTAGTAAAGATATCTGCAGCTTCCACATCTTTGGCATTCACAAACCACATCCTTTGACCCTAGATATATCCCACATCATCATCTGTTACTGCTTCATTAATACGCAGATTAAGATTTTTGATTGATCTGAGTTCATCCTGATCATTTTTATCCTCGGGTTCTGAGTCTTCTTCATCTTTCTCTTATTTTAACCGTTTTTCATCCACATGATCTTTCTCTACAGTGGGACGATGCCTTTTTTTACTGCTTGGAACCGTGGCTCTTGTAGTACTAGCCTTTTGCATTTCACATCGTGGTTTGCTAGCAAGAGCTTCTAGCATAACTGAAGTGGAACGACCTTGATCTTCTTCAATTTTTTTAATTCCCGTGCACTCAAGGCTTGTGTTTCATCATCCTTAGTTACATCCACCATTTCTTGCTCTAGAAGTTTGCGCTCATGTTCTACACGTTTGTGACAGTGTGCGTGTTCTTCTTGTCCCTGCATCGAAGTCTGAGCTTGATCTCCTTCATGTGAAGATCCTTGAATATGAGGAGCATATTGTGCATCCTGAAAGTACTCAAACATTATCTTTGCATGCATCCTTTTTGCCACCACACTAGGAAATTCCTCCCAAGTATATGCAAGAGCCTCCAATGCACTTTGCAGCTCTAGAAACTTTGATGGTTGAGGAGGAGGCATCACAAAGGTCTTTGAGTCTCTCCTTGACACAACAAAATGAAGACCGCCAATTTCAGGATCTGAACTCTTTGTGAAAATATCCATAAAAGTCTCTTTTGGCTCTATCATTATGCCTACTACAAGGCTTGAAGTCATATCTTTTTTGAAGAAAGTAGCATCCCATGGATCTTCAACATCATTGAGCTCCCTTTTTGACATAAGTAAAAGAGTCTCTTTAGCTTTTGATGAAGAAACCAAGCTCTTCTGCCCATGTGATATCGAGTCCACCTACCAAAGCCATTGGGGCTATATTCCTTTCCTTTCAAATTCAAGGTGACATCAGAGACCCATGCTCTAATCTCAGAGTCATTTAGGATAGCCCCCACATTAGTTGATTGCTCCATAATCCTACAAGAAAAGATAATGAAGAATTTAGATACATACAAGTAAAGTACAATATACAACGCTTGATACAATAAATGTGGGACATAGCCCAAAAGGCTTTACAAGGCTTCATATGGCAATAAATGTGACCAATAGGGGAGAGGGCTTTACAAAGTATTTTATAGCAATAAATGTGGGAAATAGCCTAGAAGGCTTTACAAGGCTTAAATATTTGTACAAATGTAAAAAAATTAGCTAATAAAGCTTTACAATGAAATAAAATGTCCTCTAGTGATAAAGCTTCAATCTTCGTGAAGACATGTAATCTGTCCATCCATTGATTTGCCCTCTAGTGATAAAGCTTCAATCTTCGTGATGACATGTAATCTGTCCATCCATTGATATTTGTGCACTGATACCCAACTGATGCAATCTACCCACTAAAAACTATTCCACTGATATTCACTTATGCAGCCCACTGATACTCGTTAAATAGTGAATGGTTAGGATGGTCGGGTTTATTACAAGGCGCTTCATATGGCAATAAATATAAAAAATAGCCTAGAAGGCTTTACAAGGTTTTTTATGACAATAAATGAGCTTAAATATTTATACAAATGCAATAAAAATAACCAATAATCATCAAGCTCCAATATGTCCCATGACATGTAATCTGTCCACTAATATATGTAATCTGTCCACTGATATTTGCTATCTACTCATGCAATCTGCCCACTGATAAACTTCTTGGTAAATGGTACAAGGTCTTATTTAATAGCATGTTATGAGTGTTAAACCGCATGTGAGCGAAGGGACTGACAATGATTAGGAACTAGTTAGAAAAATTTGAGCATGGCTTCGATTGGCAACTTGGAGAATTGTCTCTCCTCTAAGGCAATCTAATCTATGTTAAACTATGCTAAACCAACCGTCGAAGCAAAGAAAAGCAATAAATAATTTCTTTTTCTGTGTTCATTTTAATGTGCTGGGGTTTAAGAGGCTTAAATATGCAAAAGAAGGGGTTTTGATGTAGAGGCTAAACCTGCATGTGAGAGAAATGAAGAACAAGTATTTAAAGAAAAGTTAACATTTTTCAATTTAAAAGATGAATATATATAAGAATATTATCTCACCTTCAAAACAAACCATAAATTCACTCTTTTATAATTTTTTAAAAGTATAATATAAAACATGTAAATATATAAAACTCTCTCTTTCCTCTGAACTTTCTCTCTCTCTCTCTCTCTCTCTCTCTCTCTCCTCGTAATTCTCTCTGTAGCCATAGTCAAGACACCTCATTCTCTCTCTTAATCTCTCTCTCTCTCTCTAATAACTCTTATGTGTTTCTTTCTTTGTCCTCATCCCACTCATTCTCTCTCTTATTTTATCTCAAATCTCTCTTTCTCTCCCTCCCATGGCAGCTACGATTTATCATTCTCTCTCTTCATCTCTCTCTCTCCCTAGGATTTGTAATTATTTCTCTCTCTCTCTCTCTCTCCACCTCTCTCCTCTCTCTCTCTCTCTCTCCTCTTCTCTCTCTCTCCCTCTCTCTCTCTCTCTCTCTCTCTCTCTCTTAGCCTCTCTACCTCCCTACCTCTATCCTCTTGGCCGCTAGGATTTGTCATTCTTTCCCTCTCTATGTCTCTCTCTCTCTCTCTCTCTCTCTCTCTCTCTCTCTCTCAATTCTCTCTCTTAATCTCTCCCAGCCTTCCTCCCTCCCTCCCTCCCTCCCTCCCTCTCTCCCTTTCTCTCTCTCGTCTGTCCCTCTTCTCACTCTTAATCTCTCTTTCTCTCCCTCCCCTCTTCTCTCTCATTTCTCATTCTCTCTCTCTCTCTCTCTCTCTCTCTCTCTCTCTCTCTCTCTCTCTCCCTCCCTCCCTCCCTCCCTTGGCGGCCACGGCCACGAGAAGTCTCATTCTCTCTCTCTCTCTCTACCTCTCTCTCTTGGCGGCCACAGCCGCTAGAAGTTTCATTCTCTCTCCCTCTCTCTTTATCTCTCTCTCCCTCTCTCTCCCCCTAAGTCTCCCTCCTCTCTTCTCTCTCTCTCTTCTCTCTCTCTCTCTCTCTCTCTCTCTCTCTCTCTCTCTCTCTCTCCCTCCCTCCCTACTCTCTCCCTCCCTCTGGCGGCCATGGCTGCCAGAAGTTTCATTCCCTCTCTCTCCCTCTCTCTCTTTCTCTCTCTCTCTCTCTCTCTCTCTCTCTCTCTCTCTCTCTCCCTCTCTCTCTTTCTCTCTTTTTAAGTCTCCCTCCTCTCTTCTCTCTCTCTCTCTCTCTCCCTCTCCCTCCCTACTCTCTCCCTCCCTCTAGCATAGAAGTTTCATTCCCTCTCTCTCTCTCTCTCTCTCTTTCTCTCTCCCTCCCTCCCTCTCCCTCTCTCTCTTTCTCTCTTCCTAAGTCTCCCTCCTCTCTCTCTCTCTCTCTCTCTCTCTCCCTCTCTCTCCGTACTCTCTCCCTCCCTCTAGCATAGAAGTTTCATTCCCTCTCTCTCTCTCTCTCTCTCTCTCTCTCTCTCTCTCTCTCTCTCTCTCTCTTTCTCTCTCTCTCCCTCCCTCTCCCTCTCTCTCTTTCTCTCTCCCTAAGTCTCCCTCCTCTCTTCGCTCTCTCTCTCTCCCTCTCCCTCCCTACTCTCTCCCTCCCTCTAGCAGCCACGGTCACCAGGAGACTCTCTTCTCTCTCTTAATCTCTCTCTCCCTCTCTCAGCTCTCTCTTTCTTTCCCTCCCTACTCTTCTCTCTCATTGTCGCCAGGAGACTCTCTTCTCTCTCTCCCTCTCTCAGCTCTCTCTTTCTTTCCCTCCCTACTCTTCTCTCTCATTTAAGGAGCCCCTCTTCTCTCTCTGAATCTCTTGTCTCTCTCCCTCTCTCTCTTTCTCTCCCTCCCTACTCTTCTCTCTCATTTCTCATTCTCTCTCTCCCTTTGGCGGCCATGGCCGTGAAGAGCCCCTCTTCTCTCTCTTAATTTCTCTCTTTCCCTCTCTCCTCTCTGCCACGTTTCATTCTCTTAAACTTCTCTCTCTCTCCCTCTCTCTCCCTCTCTCTCTTTCTCTCTCTCTCCCTCTCTCTCTTTCTCTCTTTGTCCCTCTCTCTTCCTACTGTCTCCCTCCCTCTAGCAGCCACGGCCGCCAGGAGACCCTCTTCTCTCTCCCCCTCTCTCCTCTCTCTCTTTCTTTCCCTCCCTACTCTTCTCTCTCATTTAGGGAGCCCCTCTTCTCTCTCTGAATCTCTCTCTCTCTCTCCCTCTCTCCTCTCTATCTTTCTCTCCCTCCCTACTCCTCTCTCATTTCTCATTCTCTCTCTCATTTTTATTCTCTCTCTCCCTTTGGCGGCCACGGCCGCCAAGAGCCCCTCTTCTCTCTCTTAATTTCTCTCTTTCCCTCTCTCCTCTCTCTTTCTCTCCCTCCCTATTCTCTCTCATTTCTCAAATTTACAAACTCAAATATAAATAAGAAACTGATTAAAATAGAACTCAAAAACTCAAATAAGAAACTAATTTAAAAAGAATTGTAATGCCTTCTAAAAAACCCCCCTCCTCTAGCTGCCACGATCGCCAAGAGTTTTCTCTCTCTCCCTGCGCCCCTCTTCTCTCTCTTAATCTCTCTCTCTCTTTTTCTCTTTCTCTCTCTCTCTCTCACTCTCTCTCTCTCTCTCTCTTTCTCTCTCTCTCTCTCTCTCTCTCTCTCTCTTTCTCTCTCTCTCTCCTACTTTCTCTTCCCTCCTTTCTTTTCTCTCTTAATCTCATGCTATCTCTCTCACACACTCTCTCTCTCTCCTCTCTCTCTCTAGCTCTCTCTTTCTCTCTATCTCTCTTTTCAAATTTAGAACACAAATTTCAATAAGAAATTAATTGAAATAGAACTCAAAAACTTTAACAAGAAACCGATTGAAAAAGAATTATAAGTAAAGAAAAAGAATTACAAGACGAATTTTAAGAAATAGAACTCAAAAGTTTTAACAAGAAACTAATTGAAAAAGAATTGTAAGTAAAGAAAAAGAATTACAAGACGAATGAAAAAGAATGCAAGTACCTGGAAAAAGTGAAAAAAGTGGCTCAGCTTATCCTTTCTCTTCTGCTCTTGGTTGCTTGAATGAAATGAGGAGAGAATGAGAATGAATGAATGGAAAGAAGAGTATATATAAGAAAAACTAGCCCACTCCTCCCACGCATAAATTTGAATTTTTAAAAAAGAGAGGGAAATTTATATTCATTATAAATTTGAATTCAAATTTGTGTTCAACATTCTTCTTGATACTTTCTTCTCGTACGTTCCTTTTGAATTCAAATTTGTGTTCAACATTCTTCTTGATACTTTCTTCTCGTAAGTCCATTTCATTCTTCTCGTAAGTCAAATCTTATTTGTTGCTCTTGCTCGTGATAGTTCTACTCTTAGTTGTAAGAATTCAAATTTGTGTTCAACATTCCTCTTGATACTTTCCTCTCCTCTTCTTTATGTAGTGGGCTCTCTCTCTCTCTAATGGAGCTCCCTCTCTATGCGATGGAGCTCCCTCTCTAGTCGCATATCTCTCTCTCTCTAGTCCCATACCTTCCCAACCTTCCCAACCTTCCCAACCTTCCTCTCTCCCTCAAGTCTTCTCATCTCTCCTCTCTCTTTAGTTGCTTACCTTCCCCTCTCCCTAAAGTCTTCTCATCTCTCTTCTCTCTCTACTAGTGTTTCCCTCTCCATCACGTCTTCTCACCCCTCTCCCTCCCTCACTCCTCTCCCTCCATTACTCCTCTAACTCTTCTCTCATCCCTAGGGGCCACGGTCCCCAGGAGTCCTCTCTCTCTCTCTTCCTTCTCTCTCTCTCTCTCTCTCTCTCTCTCTCTCTCTCTCTCTCTCTCTCCCCTCCCTCCCCTCACTCCTCTCTCTCTCTCCCCTCCCTTTTCCTCACTCCGCTCACCCTGGGGCCGCAACCGCTAGGACCCCCTCTCTCTCTCTCTCTCTCTCTCTCCCTCCCCTCCCTCTCCTCACTCCTCTCATGCCCCCTCTCTCTCTCTCTCTCTCTCCCTCCCCTCCCTCTCACCCTGGCGGCCACAGCCGCCAGAACCCCCCCTCTCTCTCTCTCTCTCCCTCCCCTCCCTCTCACCCGGCGGCCACGGTCGTCAGGAACCCCCCCCTCTCTCTCTCTCTCCCTCCCCTCCCTCCTCTCCCCTCTCTCTCCCTCCCCTCCCTTCTCTCCCCTCCCTCTCACCTTGGTGGCCGTGGCTGCCAGGACCCCCCTCACTCTCTCTCTCGCTTTCTCTCTCCCTCCCCTCCCTCCTCTCTCTCTCCCTCCTCTCTCTCTCACCCTGGCGGCCACGGCCGCCAGGACCCCCCCTCTCCCTCCCTCCCTCTCTCTCTCTCTCTCCCTTCCCTCCCTCTCCTCACTCCTCTCACCCCCCCTCTCTCTCTCTCTCCCTCCCCTCCCTCTCACCCTAGCGGCCACGGCCGCCAGGACCCCCCCTGTCTCTCTCTCTCCCTCCCCTCCCTCTCACCCGGCGAGCGCGGCCGCCAGGAACTCCCCCTCTCTCTCTCTCTCTCTCCCTCCCCTCCCTCCTCTCCCCTCTCTCTCCCTCCCCTCCCTCCTCTCCCCTCCCTCTCACCCTGGCGGCCGTGGCTGCCAGGACCCCCCCTCACTCTCTCTCTCTCACTTTCTCTCTCCCTCCCCTCCCTCCTCTCTCTCTCCCTCCTCTCTCTCTCACCCTAGCGGCCATGGCCGCCAGGAGCCCCCCTCTCCCTCCCTCCCCTCCCTCCTCTCTCTCTCACCCTGGTGGACATGGCCGCCAGGATGCCCCCTCTCTCTCTCTCACTCTCTCTCTCCCTCCCCTCCCTCCTCTCTCTCTCCCTCTTCTCTCTGTCACCCTGGCGGCCGTGGCCACCAGGACCCCCCCTCTCCCTCCCTCCCATCCCTCCCCTCCCTCCTCTCTCTCTCACCTTGGTGGCCTCGGCCGCCAGGACCCCCCCCTCTCGACCCCGCTGCCCCCGCTCCCTCCTACCACGCCGCCCCCGCTTCCCCTACCCCGTCGCCCCCTCGCTCCCTCCCCTCCCTCCCCCTGGCGGCCGCTGCGGCTGCCAGGATCCCCCCTCCCTCCCCTCCCTTCTCCCTCCCCTCCCTCCCCTCCCTTGTCTCTCTCTCTCCCTCCCTCCCGCCTCCCTCCCCTCTGCCTCCCTCCTGTCCCTCCCCTCCCTCCTCTCTCTCACCCTGGCGGCCTCGGTCGCCAGGACCTGCCCTCTCAACCCTGTCGCCTCTGCTCCCTCCTACCCCGCCGCCCCCCGCTCCCCCTACCTCGCCGCCCTCGCTCCCCCCTACCTCGCCGCCCCCCGCTCCCTCCCCTCCCTCCTCCCTCCCCTCCCTCCCCCTGGCGGCCGCCGTGGCTGCTAGGATCCCCCCCTCCCTCCCCTCCCTCCTCCCTCCACTCCCTCCCCTCCCTCCCTCCTACCTCCCTCCCCTCCCTCCCCTCCCTCCTCTCTCTCTCTCTCCCTCCCTCCTGCCTCCCTCCCCTCCCTCCTCTCCTGGTGACCGTGGTCGCCAGGACCCCCCCTCTCCCGTCCCTCCCGTCCCTCCTCTCTCTTACCCTGGCGGCCTCGGTCGCCAGGACCTGCCCTCTCAACCCCGTCGCCCCTGCTCCCTCCTACCCTGCCGCCCCTCGCTCCCCCTATCTCGCCGCCCTCGCTCCCCCCTACCTCGTCGCCCCTCGCTCCCTCCCCTCCCTCCTCGCTCCCCTCCCTCCCCCTGGTGGCCGCCGTGGCTGCTAAGATCCCCCCCTCCCTCCCCTCCCTCCTCCTTCCACTCCCTCCCCTCCCTCCCTCCTACCTCCCTCCCCTCCCTCCCCGTGGCGGCCGCCGCGGCTGCCAGGATCCCCCCTCCCTCCCCTCCCTCCTCCCTCCCCTCCCTCCCCCTGGCGCCACTGCGGCCGCCAGGATCCTCCCCTACTCCCCCCCCTCTCGACCCCGCCGCCCCCGCTCCCTCCTACCCTGCCGCCCGTCGCTCCCCCTATCCCGTGGCCCCCGCTCCCCCTACCCCGCCGCCCTCAGCTCCCTCCCCTCCCTCCTCCCTCCCGTCCCTCCCCCTGGCGGCTGTCGCAGTCGCTAGGATCCCCCCCTCCCTCCCCTCCCTCCCCTCCCTCCCTCCTGCCTCCCTCCCCCTGGCGGCCGCCAAGATCCCCCCCTCCCTCCTCTCCCTCCCCTCCCTGCTGCCTCTCGCCTCCCTCCTCTCCCTCATCCCCTCCCTCCCCCTGGTGGTGGCCACAGCCGCCAAGATCCCCCCTACTCCCCCGCTCCTCCCTCCCTCTTCCTCCCTCCTCCTACCTCCCTCCCTCTCTCCCCCTACTTTCGCTCCTCCCTCCCTCTCTCCCTCCCTCCCTCCCTCCCCTCTTCCGTCGCTCCTCCCTCCCTCCTTTCCTCCCTCTCATCCCCCTCCACTTCCCTCTTCCTCCTAGAGGCCGTGCTCTCCAAAGCTTCTCTTCTTCTCTCTAAACTTTCTCTCTCTCTCTAGTTCCTTTCTGTCTTTCTTTCTTTCTCTCTCTTCAAATTTTTTTAAAAAAATCTAGACAAAGAATTAATCAAAAAAATTTACAAGCACCTGGAAAAAGTTTGTAAGTTTGCTCTTTCTTGCTTTCTTGCTCTTCCTTCCTTGCTTTCTTGCTCGTCCTTGCTTTCTTGCTTTCTTGCTTCAATGAATGAAATGAGGGGAGAATGAATGAAGAAGGAAGACTATATATAAGAAAAATTAGGTTTTCCTCCTCCTCTCCTATTGGCTTTCCATTCCTCCCCTCTCTCCTATTGGCTTTTCATTTCTCCCCTCTCCCATTGGCTCCCATTACTCCCCCTCTCCCATTGGACCCCCATCCCTCATCCCAATCTTCCATTGGCCCTCCCCCCATCCATTTCTTCTTCCTCCCCCATTGCCACCACTCCCATCCCACATTTTCACCACGTCCCATACTCCTCCCATTTCCCAAAATCCCATATTTCCCCATCTCAACCTCCTCTTTTTCATCCCCTATTAACTCCCCTCACTCATTTCACTCCCTTATTATCCTACTCCCCTATTACCTCCTCCTCTCCCATTCATTACCTCCCCCTCTCCCATTCCATTCTTCCCTCCCCACTCTCACTTCCACTTCCCATTACTCACTTGCCATTTGAAAACTATTAATATATTATTATACTATTTTTTATACTTATTATCATACACCCCTATTACTTCCCCTCTCCCATTCCATTCCTCCCTCCTCACTCCCACTTCCACTTCCCATTACACATTTGCAAACTATTAATATATTATTATATGTTTTTTTATACTATTTGCAAACTTACATGTGGGAAAAATCACAGGTGTCAAAGCGATCCTATTGTGGTCATACAACAACTGTGCTTTGATTCAAGGGCGTATTTATCCTCATCAACAAGCTTATTTCAGCTTTTATTTTTACACAATACTCAAGGTATGAAGTGCAAAATTTGTGCACTAGGTGTTTACTTTGTTGCATCAAAATTGTTTGCCACACACACACACATATACACATACCGAGAATTTTCTAATATTATCGCATCTACATTTCTCCGATGGGCAAAAAACTTTCTACATGCCTTAACCTAGGTCGTATTGACTTGCATACAAAGTGGTGCACCCATCCCATAAGTACTTGTTCGGATAACACACCTACAAATGTATTTTATGACGATTGTGCATAACACTAGGAACAAAATGGTGTATAATGTGCGATCGACTATGCAAAGCATATCCAATGGACACAAGACTTTGCACGTTCCTCAACCTAGGTAGTATTGACTTGTGTGCAAAGTGGCATCCCCATCCGATAAGTACTTGTTTGAAAAATACACCTAGGATCGTGTTTTTTGACGGTTCTACATGACACCAAGGGAAAAACAATATTTAATACTCAATCTACCATGTAAAGCATATCCGATGGGCACAATACTTTGCACGTGCCTCAAAAGCGATGGTATGGTGTTCCATGCAAGGTGGAACGCCCATTTAATAAGTACTTGGTATGATAATATACCTAAGAGTGTGTTCTTTGACGGATGTGCATAATACTAGGGGGAAAACGATGTATAATGTGTGATCCCCCATGCAAAGCATAACTGATAGACACAATACTGTGCACGCACATCAACCTAGTTGAAATTGACTTTCTTGCAAAGTGGCTCCCCCATCTGACAAGTACTTTTTAGAATATCACACCTAGGACCATGTTTTTTATTGGTTGTTGTCCATGACACTAAGGCAAAAACACTGTTTTATGCTTAATCGACAATGCAACGCATATTCGATCGTCAAAATACTTTTCACACATCTAAACCTAGGTATTATTGACTTACATGCAAAGTGGCGTGCCCATCCCATAAGTACTTAGTCGAATAACACATCTAGGACCGCGTTTTTTGACGGTTGTGCATGACACTAAGGCCAAAATAGTGTTTAGTTCTTGTTTGACAATGCAAAGCATATCCGATGGGCACAATACTTTGCATGAGTCTCAAAAATTGTGGTATTGCATTGCATGCAAAGTGGTACACCCATTTGATAAGCAGTTGGTCGGATAACACACCTAAAAGCATGTTTTTTTATGGTTGTGTATGACATTGAGGCACAAACGGAGTTTAATACGTGATATACCATGCAAAGTACATCCGATGGGCACAATACTTTGCACCCACCTCAACCTAAGTGTTATTGAGTTGCATGAAACGTGGCGTGTAGGTTAGATAAGTACTTGATCCGATAACACACCTAGGACCGTGTTTTTTTTACAAATGTGCTTGACACTAAGGCAAAAACGGTGTTTTATGCTTGATCGACAATGCAAAGCATATCCGATGGGCACAATACTTTTCACACACCTTCAACTAGGTACAATTGACTTACATGCAAAGTGGCACACCCATCCCATAAGTGCTTGATCGGATAACATACCTAGCAGTGTGTTGTTATGCGGATGTGCATGATGAGAAAAAATAGTATTTAATGCTCGATCGACCATGCAAAGGATATCCGATGGGCACAACACTTTTCCTACGCCTCAACCTAGGTGGTATTGAAATGTTCTCAAAGAGGCACACCCATCTGATAAGTACTTGGTCAGATAAAACACCAAAGGGCATGTTTTTTTGCAGATGTGCATATCACTAGGGGAAAAATGGTGTATAATACGTGATCGACCATGCAAAGTATATCCGATGGTGACAATACTTTGCACGCACCTCAACATAGTCAAAATGGACTTGCGTGCAAAGTGGAGCCCCCATCCGATAAGTACTTGTTTGAATAACACACCTAGGACCGTGTTTTTAT
The DNA here is from genome assembly GCF_047967505.1 of Dipteris shenzhenensis. Classification (NCBI taxonomy): domain Eukaryota; kingdom Viridiplantae; phylum Streptophyta; class Polypodiopsida; order Gleicheniales; family Dipteridaceae; genus Dipteris; species Dipteris shenzhenensis. Next base: position 48,651,961 of record NC_141626.1, on the reverse strand, counting down.
ATGGTTGTGCATGACACTAAGGCAAAAATGGTGTTTTATGCTTGATCGATAATGCAAAGCATATCCGATGGACACGATACTTTGCACACACCTTCAACTAGGTGGAATTGAATTACATGCAAAGTGGTATTCCCATCGCATAAGTACTTGATCGGATAACACACCTAGCAGCATGTTTTTTTACGGAGGTGCATGACACTAAGGCAAAAATGGTATTTAATGCTCGATCAACCATGCAAAGCATATCCGATGGGCATAATACTTTTCCTACACCTTAAACTAGGTGGTATTGAAATGTTCTCAAAGAGGCACACCCATCCCATAAGTACTTTCAGTCAGATAACGTACCTAAGGGCGTGTTTTTTTGCCGATGTGGATATCACTACTAGAAAAACGTTGTATAATGCGTAATCGACCATGCGGAGCATATCCGATGGTGACAATACTTTGCATGCATCTCAACCTAGTTGAAACTGACTTGCGTGCAAACTGGAGCCCCCATTTGATAAGTACTTGTTTGATTAGTTCACACCTAGGACCGTGTTTCTTTATGGTTGTGCATGACACTAAGGCAAAAATGGTGTTTTATGCTTGATCGACAATGCAAAGCATATCCGATGGGCACAATACTTTGCACATACCTTCAAATAGGTATAATTGACTTACATGCAAAGTGGCACGCCCATCCCATAAGTGCTTGATCGGATAATATACCTAGCAGCGTGTTTTTTTACGGATGTGCATGACACTAAGGCAAAAATGGTATTTAATGCTGGATCGACCATGCAAAGGATATCCGATGGGCACAACACTTTTCCTACACCTCAACCTAGGTGGTATTGAAGTGTTCTCAAAGAGGCACACCCATCTGATAAGTACTTGGTCAGATAACACACCTAAGGGCGTGTTTTTTTGCGGATGTGCATATCACTAGGGAAAAAACGATGTATAATGCGTGATCGGCCATGCAAAGCATATCCGATGGTCACAATACTTTGCACGCACCTCAATCTAGTTGAAAGATACTTGCATGCAAAGTGGATCCCCCATCTGATAAGTACTTGTTTAAATAACACACCTAGGACCGTGTTTTTTAATGGTTGTGCATTACACTAAGGCAAAAACGGTGTTTTATGCTTGATCCACAATGCAAAGCATATCCGATGGGCACAATACTTTGCACACACCTTCAACTAGGTGGAATTGAATTACATGCAAAGTGGCATTCCCATCGCATAAGTACTTAATCGGATAACACACCTAGCGGTGTGTTTTTTTATGGATGTGCATGACACTAAGGCAAAAATGGTATTTAATGCTCGATCGACCATGCAAAGCATATCCGATGGGCACAATACTTCTCCTACACCTTAACCTAGGTGGTATTGAAATGTTCTCAAAGAGGCACACCCATCTGATAAGTACTTGGTCAGATAACATACCTAAGGGCGTGTTTTTTTACCGATGTGCATATCACTACGGGAAAAATGTTGTATAATGCGTGATCGACCATGCAAAGCATATCCGATGGTGACAATACTTTGCACACATCTCAACCTAGTTGAAGCGGACTTGCGTTCAAAGTGGAGCCCCCATCCGATAAGTACTTGTTTGAATAACACACGTAGGACCGTGTTTTTTTATGGTTGTGCATGACACTAAGGCAAAAACGTTGAGAACATTTCAATACCACCTAGGTTAAGGTGTAGGAGAAGTATTGTGCCCATCGGATAAGTACTTGGTTAGATAACATACCTAAGGGCGTGTTTTTTTACCGATGTGCATATCACTACGGGAAAAACGTTGTATAATGCGTGATCGACCATGCAAAGCATATCCGATGGTGACAATACTTTGCACACATCTCAACCTAGTTGAAGCGGACTTGCGTTCAAAGTGGAGCCCCCATCCGATAAGTACTTGTTTGAATAACACAGCTAGGACCGTGTTTTTTTATGGTTGTGCATGACACTAAGGCAAAAACGGTGTTTTATGCTTGACTTCTTCTACAGTCTTATTTGCAAATGATCTCATTTGTAAAATGTCCCCTATAGGAAAATCCAAGGTGGTGCACTTTGTATTCTTTGATACAGTAACTGCCACCTTATCTTCGCCGTCTTCGAAAGTGGCAAACTGAATTGGGATCACTATCATGGATTGTAGCAAATGCAACTACTCTTTTGCTACATAAAATCACATCCATCCCTGGAACCAAATTTATAGCCATCTCCTTTGTGAGAGTCCTTTGCAAGCAAGCGCTGTAGTAGCAACAATTACATAAATATTAGTCTCTTTTTAATAATCTACTCATTTATTATAATTTTTAATTAGTACTTAATTTATTGGTGGGAGATGTTATCCGATCAAGTACTCATTAGATGGACATGCCAGGTTATCCTTTGCATGGTCGATTGAGCATTAAATACTATTTTCGCTCTAGTGTCATGCACATCGGTAAAGAAACACGATGCTAGGTATGTTATCCGATCAAGTACTTATGGGATGGGCATGCCACTTTGCTTGTAATTCAATTCCACCTAGTTGAAGGTGTGTGCAAAGTATTGTGCCCATCGGATATGCTTTGCATTGTCGATCAAGCATAAAACACTGTTTTTGCTTTAGTGTCATGCACAACCATAAAAAAACACATCCTAGGTGTGTTATTCAAACAAGTACTTCTCAGATGGGGGCTCCACTTTGCACACAAGTTGGTTTCAACTAGGCTGAGGTTCATTCAAAGTATTGTGACCATCGGATATGCTTTGCATGGCCGATCATGCATTATACACCGTTTTTTCCCTAGTGATATGCACATCCGGAAAAAAACACGCCCTTAGGTGTATTATCTGACCAAGTACTTATCGGATGGGTGTAGGAAAAGTATTGTGCTCATCGGATATGCTTTGCATGGTCGATCGAGCATTAAATACCATTTTTGCCTTAGTGTCATGCACATTCGAAAAAAAACATGCTACTAGGTGTGTTACGTGATCAAGTACTTATGCGATGGGAATGCCACTTTACATATAAGTCAATTCCACCTAGTTGAAGGTGTGTGCAAAGTATTGTGCCATCAGATATGCTTGCATTGTCGATCAAGCATAAAACACCGTTTTTGCCTTTGTGTCATGCACAACCATAAAAAAACATGGTCCTAGGTGTGTTATTCAAACAAGTACTTATCGGATGGGGGCTCCACTTTGTATGCAAGTCCTTTTCAACTAGGTTGAGGTGCGTGCAAAGTATTGTCACCATCGAATATGCTTTGCATGGTCGATCACACATTATACAATGTTTTTCCTATAGTGATATGCACATCCGCAAAAAAACACGCCCTTAGGTATGTTATTTGACCAAGTACTTATCCGATGGGTGTCCCCCTTTGCAAACATTTCAATACCACCTAGGTTAAGGCATAGGAAAAGTATTGTGCCCACCATTTTTGCCTTAGTGTCATGCACATCCGTAAAAAAACACACTGCTTGGTGTGTTATGCGATCAAGTACTTATCCGATGGGTGTGCCCCTTTGAGAACATTTCAATACCACATAGTTTAAGGCATAGGAAAAGTATTGTGCCCATCGGATATGCTTTGCATGGTCGATCGAGCATTAAATACCATTTTTGCCTTAATGTCATGCACATCCGTAAAAAAACACACTGCTAGGTGTGTTATCTGATCAAGTACTTATGCGATGGGAATGCCACTTTGCATGTAAGTCAATTCCACCTAGTTGAAGGTGTGTGCAAAGTATTGTGCCCATCAGATATGCTGGCATTGTGGATCAAGCATAGAACACCGTTTTTGCCTTTATGTCATGCACAACCATAAAAAGGCACGGTCTTAGGTGTGTTATTCAAACAAGTACTTATCGGATGGGGGCACCACTTTGTATGCAAGTCCTTTTAACTATGTTGAGATGCGTGCAAAGTATTGTCACCATCGAATATGCTTTGCATGGTCAATTAGGCATTATACAATGTTTTTCTTGTAGTGATATGCACATCCGCAAAAAAACACGCCCTTAGGTATGTTATTTGACCAAGTAGTTATCCGATGGGTGTGCCCCTTTGAGAACCTTTCAATACCACCTAGGTTAAGGTGTAGCAAAATTATTGTGCCCATCGGATATGCTTTGCATAGTCGATCGAGCATTAAATACCATTTTTGCCTTAGTGTCATGCACATCCGTAAAAAAACACACTGCTAGGTGTGTTATCCGAGCAAGTACTTATGCGATGGGAATGCCACTTTGCGTGTAATTCAATTCCACCTAGTTGAAGGTGTGTGCAAATTATTGTGCCCATCGGATATGCTTTGCATTGTGGATCAAGCATAAAACCCCATTTTTGCCTTAGTGTCATGCACAACCATAAAAAAACACGGTCCTAGGTGTGTTAATCAAACAAGTATTTATCGGATGGGGGCTCCACTTTGCATGCAAGTCTGTTTAAACTAGGTTGAGATGCGTGCAAAGTATTTTCACCATCAGATATGCTTTGCATGGCCGATCACGCATTATACACTGTTTTTTCCCTAGTGATATGCACATCCGCAAAAAACACGCCCTTAGGTGTGTTATCTGACCAAGTACTTATCGGATGGGTGTGCCTCTTTGAGAACATTTCAATACCACCTAGGTTGAGGCATAGGAAAAGTATTGTGCCCATCGAATATCCTTTGCATGGTCGATCGAGCATTAAATACTATTTTTGCTCGTGTCATGCACATCCGGAAAAAACACACTGCTAGGTATGTTATTTGATCAAGAACTTATGGGATGGGCATGCCACTTCACATGTAAGTCAATTCCACCTAGTTGAAGATGTGTGCAAAGTATTGTGCCCATCGGATATGCTTTGCATTGTGGATCAAGCATAAAACACCGTTTTTACCTTAGTGTCATGCACAACCATAAAAAAACACGGTCCTAGGTGTGTTAATCAAACAAGTACTTATTGGATGGGGGCTGCACTTTGCACGCAAGTCCGTTTCAACTAGGTTGAGATGCGTGCAAAGTATTGTCACCATCGGATATGCTCTACATCATCGATTACGCATTATACAACGTTTTTCCGGTAGTGATTTGCAGTACATCCGCAAAAAAAACACGCCCTTAGTATGTTATCTGACCAAGTACTTATCAGATGGGTGTGTCTCTTTGAGAACATTTCAATACCACCTAAGTTAAGGTGTAGGAAAAGTATTTTGCCCATCGGATATGCTTTGCATGGTCGATCGAGCATTAAGTACCATTTTTGCCTTAGTGTCATGCACATCTGTAAAAAAACACGCTGCTAGGTATGTTATCCGATCAAGTACTTGTGTGATGGGAATGCCACTTTGCATGCAATTAAATTCCACCTAGTTGAAGGTGTGTGCAAAGTATTGTGCCCATCGAATATGCTTTGCATTGTGGATCAAGCATAAAACACCGTTTTTGCCTTAGTGTCATGCACAACAATAAAAATACACGGTCCTAGGTGTGTTATTCAAACAAGTACTTATTGGATGGGGGCTCCACTTTGCACGCAAGTCCGTTTCAATTAGGTTGAGTCGCATGCAAAGTATTGTCACCATCGGATATGCTTTGCATGGTCGATCACGCATTATACACCATTTTTCCCCTAGTGATATGCACATCCGCAAAAAAACACGCCCTTAGCTGTGTTATCTGATCAAGTACTTATTGGTCCATGGGTGTGCCACTTTGAGAACATTTCAATACCACCTAGGTTGAGGTGTAGGAAAAGTGTTGTGCCCATCAGATATCCTTTACATGGTCGATCCAGCATTAAATACCATTTTTGCCTTAGTGTCATGCACATCCGTAAAAAAACACGCTGCTAGGTATGTTATCCAATCAAGCACTTATGGGATGGGCGTGCCACTTTGCATGTAAGTCAATTACACCTAGTTGAAGGTGTGTGCATATTGGGATTTAGTCACCAAGGCAAAGGGCGACAACAAATTTAGCATTCACGGTAATAGAGGAAGGTCCAAATCAAGAATCTCAACTGTCAGGGCAGCAGCAATTTTGCAAGACTTCATACATGAAAATGATTTACCTCAAACCCATATATCTACCAAACTCCCTAACGGTGACGCAATCACTGAAATGCACCTTCCAATGGGCGTGACAAAGCTCGAAGTATTTGACTCTATTGCAGAAAAGCAAAGGCAAAGAGGGGATGCCGTAGCTTCTTCTCATACTTTGTATACTATTTCGAAGAAGAACTTTGGTTATGTTAAAATCCCAAGGAGGCAAAAAATGTTAAAGTGCAATGTCTATGATGATTTAAAGCGAGCGATTGAGAGTGCAACATGTCCAAATCAAAGGGAATTATACAAAAAAAAACCGAAAATCTCATCATGACCTTATTCGACATTCCAGACAAAAATATGCATTTTGGAAGGAGCAAGCTATTTTGCATCCCGATGATTACATGTGCCTTATTGTAGATGGCCTGGATCAGAATACAACAACATTGCCTCGTTTTGTTGCCACTCCACCTAAATTACAAGGAAAGTACTTTCTAAAGACACATCTATGTGGAGTGTTAGTGCATGGAATTAAGTTCTTTGCAGATATATGGATTGATTCCTTGCATCTACATGATAGCAATCAAGTTGTAACATCTATTATGAAGGCAATTCGCAATGTACATGCAGAAAAAGGTCGCCTACCACCGACTTTGAGAATACAAGTTGATAATTGCTGGCGAGAAAATAAGAATGTACTCATGTTTGCATTCTGCTCCATGCTAGTTGCTCATCGAATCTTCAATGAGGTCGAATGTGGATTTTTGTATGTTGGGCATACACATGAGGATATCGATCAGGTTTTTAGCACAGTCTCAAGGGAGCTTAAATGCAAGGATGTGGAGACAATAGATGACTTGGTAAGAAGATGTGGTAGGCAAGTTGGTGGTCATAAGGAAAGTACAGTATGTGAGAGGCTCGAAAGAATGTATGATTGGAAGAGCTTCATTCTACCTTTCATACAAACGGGTGGTGATGCATTAACAGGTCATACCAATCCACACTACTTTCGTTTTTTTAAAAAAGATGAAAAACCCGTAATGCAATGGCAACAATATTCTCATGATACAAAATGGAAACCTGCATAACCTTACAGTCTCTTAACTTCAATTCCCAGCAAGGAAAGGTATCCAACATGGGCTCCTATACAAGAATTCAATGAGAGGTCTAACTGTGAAATAGAAGGATTAAAAGCATTTATTACATACAAAGAGGAAATGCTCTGGAGATATCCTAATTCGAAGCCTACTTGGAGAGAACACACTACCACTATAATTAACAAGACACAAAATTTAATAAAGGACCTTGAGAGAATGCGAGGCTCAAAGGATGTCAAGGAAGAATGCAATATTTTTTGGCCAAATGTTCATAACGATTTGCGCCCGGCTCCAGTCTTTGAAAATGAATTTGTATCATTACTCCCATGTCCATATTGTGGACCGAAGAAGAGAGAGTTTATGCCACAAGTAGATATAGAGGTCGATTGTTTTGTTGTGGTTCGGCCATCGGATGATGAATATGAGAATGTGAAGTTTTGGGTTGCAAAAGTAGTTGATGTGCAAAGAGATGACCAAGGGAGAGCTACAACATTTACAGCGGTATGGTATGAGCCAAAGGGCAGGAAGGAGAATATGGATAACAACACATTGTATACTAATTGTATAATGAAGGAGTGGGTCCCAAATGATGAAGCAGTCTCTCAAGTTTCGACGAAGACAATGTGTCTTGGCATTCAAGGGCAAAGAAATCAAAGAAGCGCATGGGATATGAGCTAGAAGGAAAAATAAAAATACCACAGCAAAGTATTTTGCATATACACGAATTTTTAAGGATGCTCGCCATGGAGCAAGTAGAAGGAGACAGCGCAGATGAAGAATGTCCATGATTAAAGCTTTGTATTGAAGTCCATTAAAGGATTTTATTTGGGTACTAGGCAAGAAGCCAATTCAAGAAAATTATAATCAGAGTCATCACCTCCTATGTCAAATGAGAGTCAAAATATGCACTGGATGTCACCCAAGGATCAAGGCTTGGCAAGACAATAGGGAGTTAATGCAGATGGCACCTGGCAAGGGACTGTCACATTGAGCAATAAGACAATGGGGAGTCAATGCACCCAAGGGGCAAGGCTTGGCAAGACAAGTGGGAGTTAATGCAGATGGCACCTGGCAAGGGATTGTCATGACATTGAGCAATAAGACAATGGGGAGTCAAATTATGCAGATGGCACGAATTGAGGCTCTTTAAGAGCAACAATTTAAATTGTAAACATATGTTCAATCTATATCATTTTGGATATAAAGACTCTAGTTGAGAGCAACGTCTCTCAATGTAATCATATAATGATAGCTATAATTGCTATTATAATTCTTTGGTTCAATACAAAACTTAGGTCTTATGGCATCATGTCTTTTTTCTATTTATTAAAAGTTTTAAAAATTTTGTGCATATTGCGAGTGACAATTTTATTTTCATGAAATATTTAAGTCTCCTTTCATGGATTTATAAATTTATCACATCAAGGAAAAATATTAAAAATAATTAAATTAACAAATAACTTAGGTATAGCTAGAATTTCTAATATAGGATTATTTCAAATTCTTGCATGTTGGTGCAAAAGTATAGATTGCAAACAAATATTTTTATGTGAATATGATAGTGCCACAAAGTGAACTTTTGATTTGGGAAGAATATTTTCAGAAAGTAAAATTTTGATTTGGGAAGGATATTTTCTCTAAGTAAACTTTTCATTTGGGAAGGATTTTTGGGCTTCGTCCAAAAACAACAGAAAAAGTCTAAAATTAATGAAATAGGTGTTTAGCCAAGGTAATGTGCTGGTGAGTGATCTCGGTCGAAGCTACTGTGAACAAAGCGTTGTCGAGATGAGAATAGGTCGACCTTAAATGCCTCCTGCAACAGTCCAACATTTCATTAGAATTCCATTAAAGCAAAAGTATACCAAGAGAGAAGAAATTCAAAGCTCATAGTTTCTTACCACTATGGAGTCATCATGCTCAATCCCTTCCTCTTTGTCAATGAGGATGGATCCAGAGGCCTCCTACTGTCTGGAGTGAGATGTGGAGGCTTCTTCTAGAACATCAGGTAGGCCAGAGTAGATTGATGTCTCTGCATCTTTGATTTGGGCTAGTGTTAAAGCAAGAACCTCTTCTATTGAATCATCTGCTCCGAAAAACCCAGGTTCTTGCATAGTCATGTCCATCTTGCATTAGGAAAAAAGGAAGCTCATTTTGGGGCCCTGTAAGAAATTCACTATTTTCTCTTTTCTCTCTCTACAAAAGCAAGAAAATATGGATACTTGCATGAGAAATGTTAGTGTGAAAAGGAATAAATATATTCTTTCACATGCTTTACATTCAATTTTATGTAAGGGCAACACTTTTTTGTATAGAATTTGGCGATTCTGACACCGCAGACACGTCTGCCACGGCCTAAAACCCCAAGAACGGCACTGGAAACACTGGAATCGGACATTTGGAGGCTCGGAAACGGCCAAAAAAGACCGAAAAGTGAGATTTGCAGAAAAACACGATTTGGTACCTTTCAAAATCTTGAAAGGTACCAAATCGCGTTTTGAAAGGTACCAAATCACGTTTTTCTGCAAATCTCACTTTTCGGTCTTTTTTGGCCGTTTTTGGGCCTTCGGATATCCGATTCCAGCGTTTCCAGTCCGTTCTTGGGGTTTTGGGCCGTGAAAGGTACCAAATCGCGTTTTTCTGCAAATCTCACTTTTTGGCGTTTTTTGGCCGTTTTCGGGCCTCCAGATGTCCGATTCCAGTGTTTCCAGTGCCGTTCTTGGGGTTTTGGGCCATTCTGGATGCGTCTGCGATGTCAGAATCGCCAAATTCTACACAGAAAATAATTTTTTTAAAGATTTTAATTAGATTACCTCATTAATGTGACATGTTTCTATGAACATATAGTACTGTTTCTTTTTCTTATTTTCATCTTCTTTTGTTGAATTTTCAATGTTACGTTGGCCCACTCCTGATTGGTTGAGAGCCTATTTTCTCTCTCTTCTAAAAGGCCCCAAAATAAGCTCCCTTTTTTTCTAATGTATCCACACAGGATACCAAGAGCTTCATCCTCCCAGAGAACATAACCTCTATGTGATGGAGAAAGAGGTATTGTTCTCCATCGACAAGAAGGGGAGCAAGAAACCATATCATTGTTGCGGGGTTAATAGAGGTGGTGCCCGAGGTAGATGGAATTTGAGAAGTAGTATGGGATTCACGAGGTCGCAAGAGCACTTCCAAGGCCAATGCAGCTTCCTGCTCCTCAACTTCTTCATCTATGGGCTCTTCATTGTAGATGTTGGGCTCATCTATAGAAATAAGAGGATCAGAAAGGGTAGGGGTAGGGTCAGGGCTTGAGGTCGAGACCTCCTCTTCCATTTGTCCCTCCTGGAGAAGGAAAATAAAGGTCATTTCCCAGGATAGGAACCTATTTCCTATGTTTTAGACGACTCCACATGCTAGGAGGTCATCAGTGTCCACCTCCCTAAACCTTAGGGGTGTGAGCTGGGCTCGAAAGCGATCTAAACGCTTCACAAACCTGGGTTCTTGATTAAACAAGTACTTCAAATAATCAATTGGGACACATCTTTTTGTAGACTCATCAAGTTGATATGCAAAACTCACGATGTAGTCTTGCATGTACTTGATGAGGTCTTCAAAATCGTCTCGAGCTCCCAAGTAGGTGCCTAGGACATCTATGCTCTTATCAAAGACTAGAAATAACTCCTCCTCTCTATCAATTAATGGAGTACAGGAGATGAAATCGTGGAAGGCAGACCTAGTAGAATCCATGGTAGTTTGGTAGCTAGGAAAACTATGGCTATGATAGTGAAACTTTGAAACTAAAGTAACTTTATAACCTATATATACCCAAAATGTTCTAAATATAAAAAATAAAAAGAATTATAATTTTTTTGGGAAAAACTTGACATTGACATGAAACAAAACCATTCAAAACATCAAAATTAATTGCACCACTATTAATTGGAAAATGTCAAAATCCACAATTATTCCACCCCATATTTTCTAGACAATCTTCAATATTGCAGGAGGGATAAAAGTGGCACTATGCACGAGTTTCTCTGCACGCTTTCCTACCTTTTCACCATTTAAGGTAAAGTGAAAGGACTCAGACATGCCATCCTCCATGACCAATAGGTGTTCCCGCACATCCCTGAGAGTCCACTGTGACGTGACAGTCACATTCTTGACATCTCCTAAATGAGAACCAATACATAAACTTACCCCTGTATTATCATCATCATTAGAGTCAAGGGGGAGCCAATTGCCACCTGTTTTCTTCTAGTTCCTATATTGAAAAGGAAAATATAACATTTGGTAGGAGATGTGGTACTTGACAACCACATTGTCCTTACATACATGGCATTGAAACAGATCACCCTTTTGCTCACCTGACCTGCTTTCCCAATTCACCCCAAGCAATTCCTCAAGGGCATTCTCATGTAGGCACTTGCATGACCACATGGTCATGCAAGTAAACAAGAAACAAGAAACAAAAATGTACAGAGGCATAAACCAAGACCACCTTACCCATTTAGAGCCAAATGTAAACTTCATGGCCATGCCCACATCCTTTGCAATCTTTTCCTTGTATGATTGCATTGTTCTTGTGTCCACCATGCTGCAATCCATGCCTTCAAGTTATGATGTTGCAATGCATTGAAGATGGCCATAGCCTAGTGCCGTCCTTGGAGTAATGTACTTGGCATTATACCAATAGATATTTCTATGTTTCAAAGCAGAGGACTTCTCTCCAGCATGCATTTGCTTTCCTAATTCCTCATGAATGGCAGTAAACTTACCTAAGAAGCACTCGACTGGTTTCCACTCCTCAAAGTCTGAAGGAAATACATCTTCTATGCATAAGTGCTATTTCAAAATACAATTTCAAACTGACTCATTACACTAGTTCTATTTCAAAATACAATTTCAAGATGACTCATTACACTTCAAAATATTACACAAAATGCAGATTTACAATGCGATGGTATTGTCGATTGATTGCTTGACAGAGGAAGGCACATGTCCTTCCCCATGTATATGTGTTGCATCTTTCCTTTCTTCCCAAGCTTGAACTTCATGATGCGGCCCTTCCATTCATGCAAAAGATCACCTCTTTTGCTCTTGGGAAGCTTATGTGGACCCTTGGCAGATCCTCTCATGACTATCCAATCATTCAAGTTGTAGGTGCAAGGCACCCATTCACCCAGTGCATTTTTGAGGCATTTTTGCTCTTGTGGGACACCGAGTACATGTATGGTCTCCTCACCATGCTTGTACAGAGGTCACAACAGCAATAGTGGACTAGAAAGTGCAGCTTGGAGGGAGAGAGCAGCTGATCCGATAGAGGGAGAGAGATGGAGAAGGTATAGAGGGTGCTGTAGCTAGGAATAGAGGGAGAAAGAGTAGAGGGGGATGAGCAGTTGCTCCAGGAGGTGTTGTAGCTAGGAATGGAGGGAGAAAGAGCAGAGGGGGATGAGCAGCCACTATAGGAGGTACTGTAGCTAGGAATGGAGAGAGAATGAGCAGCTGCTACAGGAGGTGCTAGAGAGGGAGAAACACAGTGGACCAGAGCAAGAGGGGGCAGAGAAGATGCCAAATGAGTTCCCACATTTGAAAGATGAAGGGAGAATGGCCTGTAACAAGCTGAAAGGGGGGAAAATTTTGCCCAGAAGGGCCCACCGCCTCTTGAATGACTTTGTAGGTTTGTTTGGGAGAGGTGCATATGGGAGAAGGGTCAAGCATGGGTTGAGGGGGGGCGGGATGGTTTGAGTGGTCCCCGATGTAAGAGGAGTAGCCAATAGGGGCTATTTGTAGGTCTGCCCACCCTCCACCTCAACATGGCATTGCTCCACAAAAAGGAGCACTTCCATTGGTACACCTCAAATACCTCACTAATCCCTTGAAATTAGGAAACACTAATTGGGGGCCCTTTGGAGATCCCAATTCTCCCCTAATGCTTGTCTTCCCAGCTGTTCGGTACTTTCGGATGCGAAGAGGTTGTTATTTCATTCCTACTATGATTATATAAGCTATGTCTAATCCACACCAGCTTGCCTCTTGTCATATGTGTGCCTTATGATCGTTATTCTTTCGGTTGTTCGGTACTTTCGGCTGCCCAGTTGTTTTGTACTTCTGAATGCCCAAGTGTTCGGTACTTTCGGATGCCCACTTGTTCGGTAGTTTTGGATGCTTAAGTGTTCGGTACTTCCGGATGCCTGGATGCACATTGTGTTTCTGGATTATTGGTTATTGGTTCTTGATTTGCAGGATCTTTATGGGCCGTTGTATGCCCAATTGTTCGGTAATTCTGGATGCCCAAGTGTTCGGTACTTCAGGATGCCTGGATGCTAATTGTGTTTCTAGATTATTAGTTATTGGTTCTTGATTTGTAGGATCTTTATGGGTCATCTTATTGTATTGCTATGGCTTTCTTACACTATGCAAACGACATTTCAGCCCTGGCTTTGTTGACATCTCAAATCGCCCCTGCAATGCACTCATCTTTGGAGTGGCCGAGGGCACTTTCCTCATACATTCATCCTTGGTATAACAGAAAAGGACACTTGAATATTTGATGTGTTTGTATGCACTGCATGAAACCGGTCATTTTAGGTGGACGAATTGTGCAAAACATGAAGGCATGATTACAAAAATTTGAGGAGGTTTGACCAGAGGAACTTGGAGACCCCAAGTTCTCCTATTCAGATGAAGAACTCAAACATCGAGCTTGAAGATCTCAAGCCTTGATTATGCATCATCACTATGTCAAACAAGTTCACATTTTCAAGTAGAGTTTTCCATTTTCCACACATACTTTGCACTAAACCACAATTAAACCCAACTAACACTTGGTCAAATTGACCAGATGAACCGACCCCTAAACTACGGCTCTAATTATCAACAACTAACACCACGACTCGTTAGTTTGGGATTGCCTCCCTCGAGGCGTTCACTCAGGACTAGGCATCAAAGTCGGGAGACTCAGATTGTAGTCGGTGCCCAGGCGTTCCTTACTTAAACCCCCTTAACGTTCATCTCATCGTCCAGAAATCTGATTACGGTACTTTGTGTGGGTGCTCCGCCAGATTACGTTACACTCTGCGACTACGTCCTCCTCCCCCACAGCTCTCATGGAAACGCCACGATTCGGTACCCTTATCCTCGCTGCAGTTGCCGGAGTGCTACTTCTGCTCTCGGTGCGCCCAGCAACGGCCGATTTCATTCCTCGTCATCCGCGTCTAGGTTGGTCCACGTTGTTTATCAAGGAACCTACTGCAATCCCATGTCTTTTCAATTCCGCCCTCTCTTGACTCTCCTCGTGTTTGCTGTTGCATGGATGTCGCATTCTCAGCTTCGCTATGGTGCGTTGCCAATCCTGCGGTACCCGCCGCCGGCCTGCAAGGAATGCTGGACTTCGCATGTGGAGCGGGAGCCGATTGTGCGCCCATCCAGCCAGATGCAGTCTGTTTTGCCCCCAATACTGTCTTTGCGCACGCCTCCTACGCTATCAACAGTTACTGGCAGAATCTTAACGACACGGGCGCCACCTGCGACTACTCAGGCGCAGCGCTGCTCACTAAACAGGATCCCAGTATGTCGCCTCCACTTGGTTTTCATTAATTTTTTCCAAACGTTTTGGACGTCTCCTGTTGGTTCATTGCCATTCATCGCCTCTCCTGTGTGCTGCAGGTTACGGAGACTGTGTATACGTATCTCGCAACGTTGGCTAGCATCACGGATGTCTTGTCGCAGTTTTGGGCGATGAGGAGATAATTGTCATTCAACTTCGCGTTTTGATTACTTATGTTGATGACATACCAGTTTTGATTACTATTTTTTATGACATTATTTGCCTCTCAAATTTTTGGATTTAGCATAGTTTAAAGCAAAGTCTTTACATGGCTCCTCTCTCTCTCTCTCTCTCTCTCTCATCCATATCTTAATATATATACGATCCTTTTACTTGTAGTCTCAAAATAGTGGCACTTGAATCTATGAAGTCTCACAATCTTCGTCCATCGTAAGCTAACCTTGCTTTGACGATCTTAGTGTCCTACGACGTTAGCATATGGAGCGTTTCCATTCTTACCAAGATGTTAGCGTGTCTACATATTGCAAAATATGGAGGGTTTCCATTCTTACAAACATCTTCAAGCCATGTTTCGGGAAATGCTGGCCAAAGCGTTTTAATGCCTTGGAGATGCTTGCTCAATAACCAAGATGTCCTCAAATGTATGCCTAGTGTGCAATTTATCTTCATATCTCATTTCATCTTGCATTGACATGGCCTTGACCCATTTTCATGAAGTAAAGCCAGCTCGTAATTTTTCCTCATGGATTCTCATTCATTAGAAATTTCTTATCGTAATATCATCTATGTGGCATATACTATTACTCTTATTTTTTGGCACACCGGAATAGCTAGTTAATCCAAAGCCTCTTACTCATAAGGGAACTTTGGATGATCTCTCAGGGGTATGATGCACATATTCATTCTACACAAAATGCATAGTCTTGGTCTTCATTATGCTCCTAGCACACCCCACAGTGGTATAGGTCTTGCATTTTGCAAGCCCATTTCATGCCTTAAAACTCCTAAGATGTATTTCAATCTATTTTGCAATCAAGAAATCTTTAGAGTTTTTTTCTTTCCCATTTTTGGATCTCAAACATATAATTCAAGCATCAGATTCAACATCTAATCTACTAAACCTTGAGTGAGACACAAATTATCTCAAGCATCTTATTTTATGCCAAAGGGGTGTTTTTGGAAAAGTCCCTTTCCGCCCACGTCCGAATAACTACCTACCATTGCTGCACTCTAGCATTATCCCCTACCCTATGGATGATTTGGAGCCTAAACAAAGGCTTGTCTAAAATAAAACCCTTGCAGATTGTCATCCACGGTGATCCACTATCGTTCATCCCTACAAATGCCTTTGGAGATCAAGAGTTTTCAAACTAGCATTACGGCACCACCCGGTCCCATGGCAAGAGCAATTCACAAAGGCTTCATAACCTATTTGAACCACAGAGTATCTTCACAACTAATATTAAGCCCTTAGAGTAGTACCATTTGAGGTATGACTCTTCCTACAACCAACAAACGACCTTTGCTTTTACCCCCAACACTACACCCTCTTAAATTTATGATAGAGTTACTATCCTTACTACCATTACTACCACCTACATTGACCCTTGATCTTATTGTCTAGTTGGTTGGTATTTCCAGTGGCTTCCTCCATTGGTTTTTTCCCATGGCCCTTCTCCTAAAGCATCTTCCTCTTGTGATTTCCATCAAGAATTTCCTCTCTCATCGACTCTCCATGCAAGGGAATCATCGAGAATTTCTAGACCTTTTGTCATACGAACCATCTAGTCCTTGACATTCTTCACATGGTATCCCATGTCTACGTCAATATTTTTAGTATATTATGGGATTTGTTTTTCATCCTTCTCGACCACCATCATCTTTCCTTTCACTCTCCATGGATGGTTTTCATTGAATTTTTGTTGGGAGTCTAAGTGAGTTCCTTGTTATTTGCACTGATTGGAAGTATTTGGACATTTTACACATTGTCACATGCATGGCCAAGATCTATTTTAGCTATACCCTTAGTCTATTGGCATTTTTTAAAACTCTTCTCACCAACTTCCAAGACTCTATTTATGGATTAATTAGTGTCATTGCTGACCCAATTTCATACAAGAAAAACAACAATATGGAAAAGGACTAGACTTGACTGACTATGGGGTCAACATGCCTTCTGGAAACTTGACCACAATGAAATCCAAATGCTTTTAGATGCGCTCCAATAAAATCCAAGCTCATTTGTGACCCATGGATGAACATTCAAATGGGGGGATGAGACGTGCCTTACAAGTGTTGACATAAGTCATTCCAATAAGTCTCAAAGCCATGGGGAAGGATCTAGAAAGTGGAATAATATTGGGCATTCGGGATATAAGAACTTATCAATGTTGAACATCAAACTCTAGTGAACCAAATGCATCAATGCTCCAGCCTAATAACATGACAGACTTCCCAGCCATGTGATTTTGAATAAACTCAGAGATTGTCTTGATGAGAAAAAATCATTTTTCGAAGAATAAATCCCCATAGCTTTCTTGTAGGAACATCACACTTGTAGGCCATAAACTATTCAAGATCATCCATGGAAGTGAAAAAATATAGATAGACACACCCTTATAAAGGCAAACCAGGTCCTTCTTAACATATTGAAATTGGATTTGCATGTAGTGATGTGTTTCTGCCCCAACTCAAACCATTCAAAGTTAATCCAAAACGAAGTAATTAAGAACTTCGATTTGCATGCAGTGATGTGTTTCTTCCCTGACTCAAACCATTTAAAGTTAATCCTAAATGAAGGTAATACATTCTCATTTATTTTAAGGTTGATTCTAAATGAAGCAAAATGTTCTTTCTTGTGTAACCACCATGTTGGTTCGATTTTAATGTGGGTTGCAGTTAATCCTAAACCAAGGAAAATGCATATATCCTTGCAAGAAACATGCTAGTTATTGGAAGTATTTAAGTGCTGCTTGCAATTAGTCCTAAAACCAAGGAAAATGTGTTTCCTTGTGTACCAATTGCTTGTGCAATGACTACAACCAACAAAAACGACGGCTACCAACAAAGACAGCAATAATAATATTATTTATATTAAAGTTGAAACTTAAAAGAGATTACACTTAGCAAGTATAACAACTTAGGCACTGTTGAGAGCAAAGTTTGAACTAAGAGATTACATCCGAAGACAATTTTAAACAACTCAGTAGTTGTCTAGTGCCTCATCAAGGCCTTATCGAGCAAAAATTAAACAAAAGAGATTACATCTACATCCAAAGATTACTTATAAAAATTAATTACTTAGCAATTGCTAAGCAGCTCATGGAGCAAAAATTGAACAAAAGAGATTACATTTATAAAAACGCAGCAACTACTAAGAGCCTTAGAGTGCAAAAGATCATGTCATCAAGCAAAAAATGAACAAAAGATATTACATCTACATCCAAATACAGTTTATTAAAAATAACAACTCAGCAATTGTTGAGAGCCTCATGGAGGCAAAATTGAACAAAAGAGATTACGTTTTTAACAACCTAGCAATTGTAGAAGCCTTAGAGCCCAAAAGATTATTTTCGGCGAGGATAACCACTCAGCCATTATTGAGTCGTTATGATCCTGGTCGAGCAAAAGTTGCAAAGAGGATATTTGTATAACTTAGTATTGTCATTTGCTGCTGCTGATAGAATACTATACATTATCGTATTCATAGAGGCCCCCCTAACCATGGGGTGTCTTGGAGTCCACTACTCCAAGACACCCCATGATGTGCTCATGCATGTCTAAATCCATTTTGAAGATATTATTTCCATTCTTTTGTGGTGGCAGAGCATGAAACTTGAACTTAATAGCTCTTTTGTGGACACAATTTCATCTATCTCCATGAGAAAAGTAGATACTACAAAATATTGGTATCTCATATGGGATTTTTGTGTCTTTGGAGTGAGCAATATATTTAAAACATAAAATTTTCTCAATTCAATGAAGTCTATTCATTGACCCTCCGAGTCATTTGGCATGTTTGTCCTCACTCAACCAAGTTTTGTCTCAATATTAATGCACAACAAGACAAAGCACCTATAGACGTGCATATAGATGCGTTAACTCAACTAAAAAAAAAACTTACGAGCGGGTCTATTTGCACATCTATTTACGCATCTACAGACCCGTGTCTAAAGGCGCATCTATATAGCAGATAGACACGCCTATAGACGTGCATATAGACACGTAAATAAACGCTCTGCTAGAAAATTTTAAAAACAGACAGACGCATTTATAGACACATTTATAGACGCATTTATAGATGTGTTTGTAGACGCGTTTATAGCCGTGCCTATAGACGCTTCTCGAACAGACAGACGCATATGTAGATGCATTTATAAACACCCTGGTAGACGTGCTACATAATATTTTTTAAATTTTGTGTGCTTGAACAAAATGCTATGTATGTTGTGTATGCTATGTAGTTACAGGAATCCCATTTTCACATTGTGTAATTTAATTCTTACAGCCAACCACATTTTAATTAGCACTATTGCAAGCACGTCTATAGCCGACAATTACAATTCCAAATAAAACATTGCAACTCCAAAACGTTTAGTTCACAAGGCATTAATTGATAGAATGTTGCACAAGAAAATTGAAAGCCAAAAAAATAAAAAGAGTGTATATTAATTCATAGCTCAAAAAGTACTTGTATGTACATATAGCAGGAAGCTAATCCACGTCCTGTGGCTTCAAGTACCAAAAATAAGAGGAGTGTATATACAAGAGGCACGAAGCCAAGCCAGTGGCTTTAAGTACAAAAAAGAGTAGCTAGCACTACTTCTACGACTAATCTAAGTTCTCCACATCCTCGCTCCCTTCTGTGCTCCCTTCTGCACTTCCTTTTCCGCCTCCTTCTTCCTCATCTTCTTGTGCATGGTCCTATAAACAAGGGACAACATATATCAATGTATGAAAAATCAAATCTTTACTTATAATATTGACATTATTTAATTACTTTCAAATACCTCAGGGGACGCTCCAGTAGCCCGGATATACTGCTCCTTAGTAATCAACCCGTCATTATAGAAGTGCCTCCATGTATCTCCTCTGTGATGGTGGCAGTGGTAGGCTGGTCTCGACAAGAGTGGGGTACCTGCCCACGATATCAAGCTGCAAGATGATACAATTTGCGGAGGGGTTAGTACAAAGAAACAACCTCTTAATAAACTACATAAACAATATAATTTGAGATCGATACTTACAAACTGGGCCTCCCATGATTCAACACCCCTTGCTCCAAAATGCATGCTTCCATATTGCTCCATTTGGATCCTTCGTGCCTCCACGTGCTGCAGACTGGGTTCCTCCTTCGCTGACTTCATTGCTTTCTTCCACTCACGCTTGTGAGCGATGTGGGGCGGGCCCCTTGGTGGTTGACCTACCTCGAGCCTGGCAAGCTCTGCTAGTGCCTGCGTCTTAAGCAAAGATCTTTTATTGTCAAGTACCATGACAATCTTTGACTTGGCCCATTTATCTGTGAACTGAACATTGGGGGGGTTAGGATACCTAGAGCGAACAACAGTGAGGGTCTCATTAGCCAACCTCTTTGGATGGTCTTTGTAGTGAATAAAGCAATGTCTATAATTGTTAGCAATTACAGAGCACATGAAGGCCATGATGTCCTTCCCCCATGCATCCATCAAGATGCCTCCTGTCTGAGTGATGTCATAGTAGATCTTACCATCACCTATAGGCATGTCTAAATCATTTGAATCATCCTCGTCCCCACCACTACCCCTCCCAAAGCACTGTGCCATGCATCCCCCACCACTCTCCCTACTACTACGCCTGCTACTGTGTCATGTGGAGCTAGTACGCTGGCCACTCGTAGCTAGAGAAACGACTCTCGATTGCACGGGACTACATGGACCACTCGTAGCTAGAGAATCGAGTCTCGACTGCACAGGAATACGCCGACGGCTCTATGAGGCAGAAGGACCTCTTGACAGCATGGGGGAAGGGACATAAGATAGCATGCAGGAAGGGACATAGGATGGCATGGGGGAAGGGGCTCGGCTGTGTAGCTGACTGGGCTGTGTAGATTCCACTGGGGTAATCTCAGCTGGTGTGGGGTTGGGGTGGTTTGGAGTCTATAGTGCTGACTCCTGGGGGGTGTTTAGAGTACCTGTCATGTAGCCGTATAACTCCCCAGGATTGGGAGGGTGCCTCAAAAGGTTATATAACTCTCAAAAGATGGTCTCCCGAAGATCAGGTGAGCCTGAAGAGCTTCCTGGCCACATGATGAACTAGAAAAAAGAAAAAAAGAAGATTACTGATGAGCTGAGAAGAGAAAAAGAAGAGAAAAAGAGAGAAAAAAAGAGAAGGAAAGAGAGTAGAAAAGAGACGAAAAGTGGGGATAAAAGAGAGGAGAAAGGAGAGGAAAAGAGAGGAGAAAAACAGAGAAAAAGTGGCGATAAAAGAGAGGAGAAAGGAGAGGAAAAGAGAGGAGAAAAAGAGAGAAAAAGTGGGAATAAAAGAGAGGAGACAGGAGAGGAAAAGAGAGGAAAAGAGAGGAGAAAAAGAGGAGAAAAAGAGAGGAAAAGAGAGGAGAAAAAGAGAGGAGATAAGAGAGAAAAAGAGAAGGAAAGAGAGGATAAAAGAGAGAAGGAAAAAGAGAGGAAAATATAGAGTGCAATCCCTTTTTTCAATCATGCTTTCCCTTTCCATCATTCATGCAATCCCCTTCTTCAATCATGCAATCCCTTTCCATCATTCATGCAATCCCTTTCTTCATTCATGCAATTACTTATTTCCATCATTCAATATGCAATGCTTTTCTTGGAAGTGGAAGTGGAAAGGGAAAGGGAAGAGGAAAGAGAAAGGAAAGGAAAGGGAAGGGAAGGGAAGGGAAGGCAGGGTCAAGGAAAAATAACAAAGCACGTCTATAGATGCGGCTATCTATTTTCAAAAAATAGAGTAGAATTGTCTATAGACACACTGTTAGACGTGCCTTTAGATGCGCTTTTAGACGCGCTCTTTGACGCGTCTATAGACACGCTCCAACAAACGGACTATTCTAAAAACTCGAAAAGGACATGCGCTCGACACAAAAGCACAACACTAGTACCAAAAACATTCGTTTCCTGGATACGACAAACACAACAACACAAAGTAACTATAGACGTGCTTGATAGATGCACAAAATAGCGGGTGCGTCTATAGGCATTGCTTGAATAGAGAAATTACGGGAGCGTCTAATAGCACGTCTAATAGCTCATCTATTTGTGCATGTATTGACACATCTATTAGCACGTCTACACTGAGAAAATATAGGCCCATCTAACACTGCGTCTAGCAGCACGTCTATTTGCTCGTGTATTATCACGTCTATTAGCATGTCTACACTGAGAATTAGACGCGTATTTAGATGCAAAATAGAGAATACAGAAAGTGAGATTTTGGTATACATCACTGCTTTCCAAACATTGCCCATGATTACCAAAGCATATAATTTTAACAAAAACATCAATGCTTATTTGCAAGCCCACATATACAAGAATTAAGTGAGCTGAGGAGAATGAGACAATATGTAAAATAGTTTTGCCAATATCAATGATGGGCTATGGTTCAATCTCATCCTCAATGAGATCAACCCTTGCCAAACTATCTACTTCAAAATCCAAACAAGTGTTTAGATCTACAAATACACTCAACCCACTACTACTTGTGCTACTCATGTGCTCATCGAAATCAGCATCACCAATGGTAGGCTCGTCCTCATGGGTAATGGCCTCAATATCTGTATCTCCTATCTCATGATCATCCTCCTCTCTCATATCATGGTCATCATCACCTCCATGGCCATGATCATCCTCCATACGCTCCATATTAGTAAATGTACTATACATCACTTTGGAACGTGGCATAATAGGTATGACATGCCACCGTCTATTATTATCCACCATTGGTTAATAGACAACCTAATCCAAACACAAATACAATCATGTTATCTTCCTTACATCGAAGGTATCAAATATTTAAAAGCGAGTATTTTTATATGTGTGCACAGTACCTGTTCACATTGTTGTGGTAGTACTCTCGTAGTACTAGTGTGTCCTTCCTACTTTGCCAAAACTTTGTGGAGTCCATAGTTACAAAGCCACTTGCATGGCATTTGATTGTTGCATTAGGGCCTCTTTCCACCACGTCCTTAAACCACTTTACGTCCAAAACATAAACAAAGAAGCGTCGAAAGTCAAGCTTAATAATATCTTGGATTATGCCACAATAATCATCCATGGCTCCATTGGCTCCCTCAAAGCTAGCAATGATGCCGCAATCTTGTGTATTTCTCTTATCATCAATCCGTTGTGTTCAAAAATGCTTGCCCTCACACCATATAGCATTGAACATAGTGCACTACACCAAGAAAAAATCAATTAAATAAGCAATCTAAATTATTGAAAGCTCCTAACTTATGCATAACATTCTATATACTGACCTTGCTCATGCATCCCCTAGCATACTCCCATTCTTCCATTGTGATATGCATCCCCTCGTCTTTCTCTGCTTTCTCCATTTTGTCAAGTAGCCAATCCACATGAATATCCTTTGGAAGATACTGAGGGTATGGCACACGAGATCCATGATGTGTACGAAAGAGGGCCCTTTCTTCTTGTTTTCTTGCCTTTGCATCCTCGTATCTTGTCACCCATCTTTTCATCACATCACTATTAAGCACGCAATAGAGAATGATATTATTAAGCAACTCTGTGTCTATTACTTTGTTGTGTCCTTTCCCTTGAGGCACAATAGAGGTGATCCTTAGGTCTTCATCATCTCTCCATAGTCGTGGGAGAGAGCTATCCACATCAACAAGAAACTAAGAAATATATACAAGTGACTCTTGTACCAACCAACCCTCGGCCATGCTACCTTCAGGTCTTGCATTTTGTCTCACGAAGCCCTTCAAGGTCTTCATGAAGCGCTCGAGGAATAACAACCGTATAGTACCACATATAGCAATCCCATCCACCAAATACACTATGAGATGTATTTGGCTTGTGAGAATAGAACGTGGAAATGTCTCCTCCACTAAACAAACCACCTCCACTGACATAACTCGAGCATTCTCAAGTATGGTGGGATCTATTTCCTTTGAGCTCACATACCTAGAAATGAAAAAGTACACCATATTAGCAATATGAACACCTTGCATGGAGCATTGATACGCATCATATTTTGTATCATGTAAAGTACCTCACAAGCTCGTCCATCTTGCAAATACAATCCTTCACATCCTTCGATGCACTATGAGAAATGCTAAAGGTAGTATGAACTGAACCCACGAGGAGGTGGTTGATTAGTTGCTTATAATTATTCACTCACAAATTTGAAAGGAAAAAGATATTATGTACATAAAATACTTACTTGGAGCATCTTGTCCTAATCATAAGATTTCAAGCCATATGAGGTAAAAAACCATGTCCATTTGGTCTCTCTTGTGGCCAAGCTTCATGCATCATCCCTGTGGTGCGTAGATCCTCCTTTATGCCTGCGGAATCTCGTGTCCCATTCCAATGCTCCCAAATGGTAGATGCCACATTCTTGAAGATATGCATGGGATCAAGTAGGTGATTAATCTTGAGGTGGGACCAATATGGTAAACGATAAAAGATGGAGTATCTAAACAAAAGCTGCTGTTAGCGGGCAATCTTTTTTTCTAGCCAATATAGCACACAATAGTTACAAACCCTTACCGAATCATGCCAAGTGGTGGAGGAGTCGTGGAACCATCCCAAATTCTCATCCAATCTCCCGCAGTGAGTGATTGTGGGAGGACTTCATTCCAAGGGGCAACATATCTAGGATGATCAGGTGGGAGAAATCGATAGTGATTCTCATAGATGACCTTATTCAATGCATGTGCCGATGAGGCAACAAGTGAAGGACCACAAACAGGACATGCATGGTAACCTGATGTAGTGAGACCTGAACAATAGATGCAATTAAGAGGTGAAGGTGGGTTTAGGGTGCCACATCCTTTACCTACTCATAATTAGAAGTGCAATGCTTACCTGAACACTCGCCATAGACTCGGAAGTCATGCATCATCCACATTGACATTGCTTTGCAGTTGAAGTCTCGTGATGAGGGAGGCTTGCTCACATCATGCACCTCGATACCTCTCCAAAGTATCTCTAGCTCATCAATCAAAGGCTCCAAATAAACATTAGGATTTTTGACTTTATGTTTCCCTGGAATTAGAAGGGATAACAGAACATGTCCTTTCTTAATCGCCATACAGGGTGGAAGATTATAATTCACCAATATCACTAGTTTTGGGGCACCCTCCCAATCCTGGGGAGTTATACGGCTACCTGACGGGTACTCTAAACACCCCCTAGGAGTCGACACTACAGACTCCAAACCACCCCAACCCCACACCAGCTGAGATTACCCCAGCAGAGTCCCTTCCCCCATGCCATCTTATGCCCCTTCCCCCATGCCATTTTATGCCCCTTCCCCCATGCCGTCAGGAGGTCCTTCTATCTTGCAGAGCCGTTGGCGTACTCTTGCACAATCGAGACTCGGTTCTCCAGCTACAAGTGGTCCACATAGTCCCATGCAATCTCTAGCTACAAGTGGCCAATGTACTAGCTCAACACGACACAGTAGCAAGCATAGTAGCAAGGAGAGCGGTGGGGGATGCATGGCACAGTGATTTGGGAGGGGTGGTGGTGGGGATGAGGACGATTTGGATGATTTAGACATGCCTCTGGGTGATGGTACGATCTTCTATGACATCACTCAGACAAGAGGCATCTTGATGGATGCACCGAGGAAGGACATCATGGCCTACATGCGCTCTGTAATTGCTAACAATTACAGAGATTGCTTTATCCACTACAAAGACCATCCAAAGAGGTTGACTGATGAGGCCCTCGCTACTGTTCGCTCTAGGTATCCTAACCCCCTCAATGTTCAGTTCACAGATAAATGGGCCAAGTCAAAGATTGTTATGATACTTGGAAATAAAAGATCTTCGCTTAAGAGGCAGGCACTAGCGGAGCTTGCTAGGCTCATTGGAGGTCAACCACCAAGGGGCCCACCCCACACCACTCACAAGCATGAGTGGAAGAAAGCAATGAAGTCAACGAGGGAGGAACCCAGTCTATAGCACGTGGAGGCATGAAGGATCCAAATGGAGCAATATGGAAGCGTGCATTTTGGAGCAGGGGGTGTTGAATCATGGGAGGCCCAATTTGTAAGTATCGATCTCAAATTATATTGTTTATGTAGTTTATTAGGAGGTTGTTTCTTTGTACTAACCCCTCTGCAAATTGTGTCATCTTGCAGCTTAATATGAAGCACTTCTATTATGATGGGTTGATTACTGAGGAGTAGTATATCTAAGCTACTGGAGCATCCCCCGAGGTATTTGAAAGTAATTAAATAATGTCAATATTATAAGTAAAGATTTGATTTTTCATACATTGATATATGTTGTCCCTTGTTTATAGGCCCTTGCACAAGAAGACAAGGAAGAAGACGAGGAAGGAGGCAGAGAAGGGAGCGCAGAAGGGAGCATAGAAGGGAGCGAGGACATGGAGAACTTAGATTAGTCGTAGAAGTAGTGCTAGCTACTCTTTTTTGTACTTAAAGCCACTGGCTTGGCTTCGTGCCTCTTGTATATACACTCCTCTTTTTTTTGCTACTTGAAGCCATAGGACGTGGCTTAGCTTCATGCTATATGTACATACAAGCACTTTTTGAGCTATGAATTTATATACTCTTTATTTTTTTGGCTTTCAATTTTCTTGTGCAATGTTCTATCAATTAATTCCTTGTGAACTAAATGTTTTGGAGTTGTAATGTTTTATTTGGAATTGTAATTGTTGGCTATAGATGTGCTTGCAAGAGTGCTAATAAAAATGCGGTTGGCTGTAAGAATTGAATTACAGGATGTGGAAATGGGATTCCTGTAACTAATAGCATACACAACATACACAACATTCTATTCAAGCACACAAAATTTAAAAAATATTATGAAGTGCGTCTATCAAACTATCTATAAACGCATCTATATATGCGTCTGTTTGTTCGAGGAGCATCTATGTACGCATCTATAAAAGCGTCTATAAGACCGTTTATAAATGCGTCTTTACATGCATTTAACGATGCATCTGTATGTTTTTAAAATTTTCTAGCAGAGCGTCTAATTACGCATCTATATGCGTGTCTATAGGTGTGTCTGTATGCTATATAGATGTGCCATTAGACGCGGGTCTCTAGACGTGCAAATAGACACGCCCGCAAGTTTTTTTTTAAGTTGAGTAAACGTGTCTGTGTGCGCGTCTGTAGGTGCTTTGTCTTGTTGTGAAAGGATGAATCCAAAGAGAGCAACTTTCAAAGAAGATGAACCATAAAGAGACTTACCTTGGATAGAGGTATGGAAGCTTCTTATCCTTCTTCAAAGCTTCTTCTCTTTCTTCTCTTCCTTGTTTACCCTTTGCTTCTCTTTCTTCTCTTCCTTGTTCACCCTCTTCTCTTATGTGCTTGGAGATGATTGTGTAAGCTTGGAGATAAGTTTGGGTGCTTGGAGATAAGTGTGGATGCTCGAAACTATGTCTGTTAATAGCAAATAAGTCATGCGACGCTAAAAGTACATGAAGAAAAGCAAGCGCGCTAAAAGTAGGTTTGAAAATTACGTCTATAGCATGTCTATAGGTGCATTTAATTACATGTCTATATACGCGTCTAAATGCGCATTTAATTTCTCATCTAAAATGAACCACAGAACAGACGGATGCAGTTTTAGACATGGTATTAGATGCATTTTTAGACGCGCACCACATAACAGACAGACGCGGTTTTAGACGCGCTATTAGACGCTCCACAGAGTTTTAAGATTAAATATTTGATACAAGAGCAAATTTTTTGGGTTGTTTATTTATAGAATGTCTTCATCTTCAACAAGTAGCTCTAGTGAGGATGAATTCCTCCATATCCACCATCGCGAAATGTGGTTGGAGCAAAAAATCAAATGTATGTGTGATTGATGTCGAGGAAACATGTATCGTGCACGCATGATTACACTCAATCACATCTCAAAGTATGGAGAATGGGATGCGACCATAAACATGGTAAATGTTAAAGAGTTAAGGTTGATTGAGATACCTATGGGTGTTCATATGTTTGAGTTATGATCCCATTTTAATTTGATACAGGATGCAGTGCCACACCCGCATATGGTGCCCTATGCTCATCGTGAGGAGGCAAAGCATCGGCGATATGAGGTGGGATCTTCAGGAGGGACTGTTACGGATGCATGGAGTGATGGTGACAGTAGCCCTTCGCCATTACCTCATGAAGCCATGGAGGAGGAGGTGTTTGATGATATGGTGCGAGATTTATATGTCCATCAATCCGAAGGGAGGAATGATAGCATGGAGCAGGATGATCTTTTTACCGTAGCATCGACTCCACTGTTTGAGGGGTGCACATTCTCTCTTCCACATGCCTCCCTTGAGTTACTAAACTTGCAAACCATCTATGGATGGAGCAATGCAAGTTTGAATGCATTACTCAAGTAAGCTTTCAAGTCTATTTTGCAAACATGGTGAATTATGCTAGTGGGTCAATTACTCGAATGCTTTTCCTCATTTATGGTCTTCACGTGTAGGCTATTGTGTAAAATTCTTCCAAGGGAGAATAAATTACCGACCTCCGAGATATGGCAATGCAACATGTGACCTCTCTTGGAGGATTAGATTACAAGCACATCCACGCATGCGTCAACGATTGGGTTTTGTTTCGTGGACTACATAAGGATGCAAGAGAGTGTCCTACTTGTGGAGAGGCAAGATATAGAGCAGATCTCAAAACTTTGGATGTGCCTCGTAAGGTTCTGTGACATTTTCCTATAATCCCTCGCATCCCACATATGTTCAAGTGCCACTCCATTGTAGAGCTCATGTCATGGCATTCCTCCCATCGATCAATTGATGGCAAGTGGAGAACTATTGTAGATACTCCTACATGGAAGTGTATTGAAGACACATGGCCAAGCTTCAAGGAAGAACCTAGGAGCTTGAGACTTGGATTGGGTATGGATGGTGTGAACCCATTTGGTCTCAAAAGCACCTCTTACAGTGTATGGTGAGTGATATTGGTGAATTATAATCTTCCACCCTCTATGGCAATTAAGAAAGAACGTGTTATGTTATCCCTCTAATTCCAGGGAAACATAAAGTCAAAAATCCCGATGTTTATTTGGAGCCTTTGATTGATGAGCTAGAGATACTTTGGAGAGGTATCGAGGTGCATGATGTGAGCAGGCCTCCCTCATCACGACTGCAAAGCATGTGCATCTGTTGTTCAAGCCTCACTACATCGGGTTACCATGCATGTCCTGTTTGTGCTCCTTTGCTTGTTGCCTCATGGGCAGACGCATTGAATAAGGTTATCTATGAGAATCACCATCAATTTCTCCCACCTAATCATCCTAGATATGTTGCCCCTTGGAATGAAGTCCTCTCACAATCACTCACTGCGAGATGAGCTGGTTGTAACTATTATGTGCTATATTGGCTAGAAATAAAGATTGCCCGCTAACACTAGCTTTTGTTTAGATACTCCATCTTTTATCGTTTACCATATTTGTCCCACCTCAAGATCAATCACGTGCTTGATCCCATGCATGTCTTCAAGAATGTGGCATCTACCATTTGGGAACATTTAAATGGGACATTAGATTCTGCAAGCATAAGGGAGGATCTATGTACCACAGGGAGGATGCATGAAGCTTGGCGACAAGAGCGGCCAAATGGGAGTGTTTTTTTACCTCCTGCACCATTGAGGTTATCAAAGCTAGAGGTGGTGGTGGTGAAGCGAGCTATCACTCCAATTCGTACTCCCACTGGATGCATGAGGTGTTTGAAGGGGGCCTTTACAAAGAGCTAGAAAAGAGGTGTAGAGCAATTATATGGCTTGAAATCTCATGATTGGCACAAGATAAGTATTTTATGTGCATAATATCTTTTTCCTTTCAAATTTGTGAGTTAATTAGAAGCAACTAATCAACCGCTGATCAACCATTCCTCGTGTGTTCAATTCATACTACCTACTAGCATTTCTCGTAGTGCATCGAAGGGCATGAAGGATTGTATTTACAAGATGGGCAAGCTTGTGAGGTACTTTACATGATACAAAATGTGATGCATATCAATGCTCCATGCAAGGTGTTCATATTGCTAATATGGTGTACTTTTTCATTTCTAGGTATGTGAGCTCAAAGGAAATAGATCCCACCATGCTTGAGAATGCTCGAGTTATGTCAATGGAGGTGGTTTGTTTAGTGCAGGAGACATTTCCACGTTCTATTCTCACAAGCCAACTACATCTCATAGTGCATTTGGTGGATGAGATTGGTGTATGCGGTACTATACATGCACGATGGTTGTTCTTTCTCGAGTTCTTCATGAAGACCTTGAAGGGCTTCGTGAGACAAAATGCAAGACCCAAAGGTAGCATGGCCGAGGGTTGGTTGGTACAAGAGTCACTTGTATATATTTTTGAGTTTCTTGTTGATGTGGATAGCTCTCTCCCACGACTATGGAGAGATGATGAAGACCTAAGGATGACCTATTGTGCCTCAAGGGAAAGGATGCAACAAAGTAATAGACATGGAGTTGCTTTATAATATCAACCTCTATTGCATGCTTAATAGTGATGTGATGAAAAGATGGGTGACAAGATATGAGGATGCAAAGGCAAGAAGACAAGAAGAAAGGGCCCTCTTTCGTACACACCACGGATCTCGTGTGCCATACCCTTAGTATCTAGGAGCACTTCCAAAGGATATTTGAATGTGGATTGGCTACTTGACAAAATGGAGAAAGTAGAGAAAGACAAGGGGATGCATATCACAATGGAAGAATGGGAGTATGCTAGGGATGCATGAGTAAGGTCGGTGTATCGAATGTTATGCATAAGTTAGGAGCTTTCAATAATTTAGATTGCTTATTTAATTGATTTTGTCTTGGTGTAGTGCACTATGTTCAATGCTATATGGTGTGAGGGCAAGCATTTTGGAACACAACGGATTGATGATAAGAGAAATACACAAGATTGCGGCATCATTGCTAGCTTTGAGGGAGCCAATGGAGCCATGGATGATTATTGTGGCATAATCCAAGATATTATTAAGCTTGACTTTCGACACTTCTTTGTGTATGTCTTGGATGTAAAGTGGTTTAAGGACATGGTGGAAAGAGGCCCTAATGCAGCAATCAAATGCCATGCAAATGGCTTTGTAACTATTGACTCCACAAAGTTTTGGCAAAGTAAGAAGAACACACTAGTACTACCGCAACAATGTGAACAGGTACTGTACACACATATAAAAATACTCACTTTTAAATATTTGATACCTTCGATGCAAGGAAAATAACATGATTTATTTGTGTTTGAATTAGGTTGTTTATCAACCAATGGTGGATAATAATAGTTGGTGGCATGTCATACCTATTATGCCACGTTCCAAAGTGATGTATAGTACATTTACTAATATGGAGCGTATGGAGGATGATCATGTCCATGGAGGTGATGATGACCATGATATGAGAGAGAGGATGATCATGAGATAGGAGATACAGATATTGAGGCCATTACCCATGAGGACGAGCCTATCATTGGTGATGTTGATTTCGATGAGCACATGAGTAGCACAAGTAGTAGTGGGTTGAATGTATCTGTAGATCTAAACACTTGTTTGGATTTTGAAGTAGATAGTTTGGCAAGGGTTGATCTCATTGAGGATGAGATTGATGAACCGTAGCCCATCATTGATATTGGAAAAACTATTTTACATATTGTCTCATTCTCCTCACCTCACTTAATTTTTGTATATGTGGGTTTGCAAAAAAGCATTGATGTTTTTGTTAAAATTATGTGCTTTGGTAATCATGGGAAATGTTTGGAAAGCAGTGATGTAGACCAAAATCTCACTTTCTGTATTGCATCTAAATACGTGTCTAATTCTCAGTGTAGACGTGCTAATAGATGCGCCTATACACGCACAAATACACGTATTGGTAAACACAGTGATAGACGCGGACCCGTATTTTCTTAGTGTAGATGCGCTAGTAGACACGCTAATACACATGTAAATAGACACGCTATTAAAGACGCTTTTAAACGTGCCTGTAATTTCTCTTTTCAAGCAATGCCTATAGACGCACTTATTATTTTGTGCATCTATCAAGCGCGCCTATAGTTGCTTTGTGTTGTTGTGATGGAAAACTTAAAGCTAATAAGTTTTTTATAAACACCGCCAAGGATGAGGATGATATGATTCTCACTCAAATGAATTATGAGGATACTTTTGTGAATGATAATGTAGTTTGTGCATTGATATTCTATTTATTCAGATTGAGAATGTACTTGATATTTAAAACATTTGTAAATGAGAAAGTAATATATCTGACCTATTTCTCTTTTTTTTTAACTGGAGAAAGGCTATAATTTATCCCAAAAATGTCATTCTGGGAATTGGGATTTTCTGGAATTATCTAATATGGTCTTTACAATAACCTCTAAACTTAGTCTTTATATTTGGACAAGAGCCACAGAAACACTGGAATGTAGAGTTGGGTGGTAAGAAAATATCAAAAATCTCAAGGTAAGAAAGATTAGGGAAACCATTACAAATGGCAAGTAGACTGTTTCCACAAAATTTCTCACATTAGTGCACATGTAACTCCTTAAGCTTACTTGATGGGAGATCCAATGATTGCCATCATGGAAAAGCGACTTGAAGGCACCAATCCACAAGCAAAGCTCTAAGGTTTTGACAACCTTCTGTGATAACTCCTAGTGAAAAATTTTCAAGGCTAAAGACCACCTGACATTTCATTAACAATTAGGCCTAGTGAAAAATTCTCAAGGCTAAAGACAGCCTAGCATTTCATTAATGATTATTTCCTCCATATTTGTACAGCTTGTAAGAACCACATCAATCCCCAAATTTGTAACATCACAAGAGGGAACGTCTTAGAAAATCAGCTATTATGTCAAGCCATGTGCAAGAGATTGCAATCCTACATCAATTACGTCACATGTGTTGAAAGATATGTGAGTCAAGGCAGGGAACCAATAGCCAAGAAACCCATGTTATCATTGATGTTGAAGAATTTAAAGATATGGAGAGATATGAGCTGAGTGAAATGCTTGGCATCAAATTAAAGAAGTAGAAGGGAAACTTGTACTGACTTGTACCCACAATGGAGATGATGAGGACGTGGAGGAAACTAATGAGGATGAGATGGAGAAGACCATATAGAGGGGGCACTGACCTATAGTAATCAAAGCGGAGGGTGTGAAATGAAAGGACATCAATAGCATGCCATCTACGAGAAGTGAGAGCAACTATGTCCCTATCAAGCTTGGAGTGCAAGAGACCCAAAACAAGAGCCAAGAACTCATTAGGTAGGTCCTACACTGATGTTTTTCTATGTGATAAATCCTCTCATGGAACAAGATCCTCTTCTGATGTTTTTCAATAGCCCTTGAAGATGGCAAGACAATGCTTGAAAAAACTTATACTAAGATGCCTCCACAACACCAAAACCCTAAAGTTCTAAGCCTACCCTACACCCTTGCCCTTGGTCCCATCTCTCTCTCTCTCTCTCTCTCTCTCTCTCTCTCTCTCTCTCTGCCTCTCTCTCTCTCTCTCTCTCTCTCCCTCTCTCTCTCTCTCTCTCTCATGCACACACACACACACACACACACTTGCACATGCTTTGAGATGCTTTTCCCCTCATGGTGTTCACTTTTTCTCTTGTTAGTTTAAGTGCAACAACACCCCATAGCTCTACCCTTGAGAGAAATTATAGCCCTTAACTTATTTTTAAATTATATACTCTTAAACCCCCCCTTTTTATTTGTTTTCTATTTTTCCCTAGATTTTTCTTAATAAACATAAAATTTCCCCTTGCATTTAGGTAACTCCTTTTTTATTTTCTCATCAATTTTTATTTTTTTAGCTTACCAACCTCCTTGCTATTTGTCTTGAAGGGGAGGCAAATAAACCTTTCAAATTAAACACTGCTTAAATTCCATATTGGTATTTGTGTAGTATTGAATAGGAAGAAATTGCACGAAAACTGCTATGGTATAGAGAGCTACAAACATATCCCATGATTCTTTTGATGTCTTGATTGTGTTGAGCTATCCTAGCATGACATCTTGCACATTCTTCTTGATGAGATGATATGCATACTTGTCTTTCTTGTCCCATTCTTCCTGTGCTTGGGCAATGGCAAGATCTGCTACCTCATAAGGAATGGATTAGGAGAGGGAGTAAAAACTTAATCCAATCCTATGTGGAGGGCTCAAAATGGAGGCTTAGGTGGTTTTGGTAGGCTAGGGATGGTTTTGCAGGCACTTAAGAGGGGGGAGCCAAAAAAGCTATGAGCAACGTCTACATATAAGCAAGCTATCAGTCAATGTGTTACATGATTGGCTGGCCTAGTGGGCCATTAGGTTGTGGGTTCCATTCCTGGCACTCCTGCACAATGCAATCACTTTTTGTAGGGTGCAAGTGGGAGATCTTGGACACGTGGCATGCTCACATGTCCTGCGTCTTGCTCTGTACCTCTTTCCATGCCCAATGCGTTGCCATTTCTAGCCCACTTATAGCCCCTTTGCATTTGCCTTCAATGCAATCCCTCCCAACCTTTTCAATTGTGGGACACATGGCAACACATGGTGCTCCCTCGAGACCCCATTTCTCACCTAATGGGTAGATCATATAATCTTTCTTCTTGCCTTTTCTATTCAAGAAGCTTTCTCTTGACCATCTGCATCATCCATGTTGAGCATATTTTTCAATTATAGCAAACTTATCGCCATGAAGAGGAATGATATTCTATAATGGGGGAATGTATCCTTCTCGGGGGGGTCACTCATCATATGTAACCCTATCACGTGAGTTCAAAAGAAGGATATTTTTTATTCCTAAAATTTACAGAAATAAATATACATAAGGGACTATTTAAAATAGTTTTGGAAAAAATTTACAGATTTGTATAGAAAAGGGGCACATTTTATTAATGAAAAAATTTACAGATAAGGGATTTTAAATACAGGCCTTGAACGCACGTGATATAGAGGGTTTATACATTGTGACCCCCCCAAGGTATCCTTAAGGGGAGTGAGAGAGACATCATGGGGCCTTAAGAAGTGAGAGAGGAGAAAGATGGGAGTGAAAGAGATAGGAGACCACATGAGAAAGGGATAGGAGACCACATGAGAAAAAGATGGGAGTGAAAGGGATAGGAGACCACATGAGAAAAATATGAGAAAGGCTGCATTGAGGCTAAAGGATGTACAAGGATTCAAACTGGATGGAGCATGTTTCCATGAATGTGAGGATGTTTGATAGTATCCCATATCAAGCAAGAGCCCCCATTCCTATTTCCTCATTAAGTGGCATCCCACATGCACAAGGTAGCTGGGGGCATCTTCCATGAGAGCATCTCTGCCAAATATCTCTCAATGGGATGTGACTATTTCCATAGAAATCCAGATTCAATCTCTTAAGTAGAGTGGATGACTCTTTAGGCAAAAAGATTTCAATTTTTTGAAAAATTTTGCACTAAAAGCTCGCGCTAAGATCACATAGACTTATCATATAGAACCATACTTAGCTTATTGATAAGAGCTCTCATCCTAAGCATAAATTCTTGGACAGATTCTCCTTTGTTCTATTTGAATTCACTCATCTTTGTCCTCACCTCCTCCTTGTTAATATCCTGTCAGAACCTTTGCAAAAAAGCTTCGAACACTGCATGCCAATCAGGAGAATACCCAATTGAAAATTGATTGGACCACCTTTGAGAATTTTAAATCAAGATACATGGAAAATTTTTCATATACTCTTCATATGTTGTTGCACCATTGATATTGCAGACACACAAAAAACTTTGCCAGGGATTGTAAGGATCTTCATCATGTGTGCATTGAAAATTTTGAAACTTAACCTTGATATTGGAGCTAGACTTGAACTTCTCTGCCCTAAAACCTGTGTAGGTAGGTCTTCCACTCGGAAGAGCCAATTCACTAGCTCCCCAATCATACCTAACCTAGCAACTTAAATTAGAGGAAGATAATGTAGTGTACTACTCTTTCATTCTCTTGCTCATCTCTTACAACCAAATTTCTACCTAAAGAACCACCTTCTAAATTGGTGTATGCTAGCCTCCATTTGCCTATTGGCTATATCACCATGATCAACTTCACCTCTGCTACAAAATTTGTGCTTGACTGCCTCCACTTCTCCCTCGGGGGGGGGGGGGGGTGGTCACTGAAAAATAGGTAAGCATAGCACATGGGTTCAACATAAGGGATTTTTCAACTCCTTGTTTTGCACATTTGGTACAAATAGAAGGGTACCATTTAAAGGGGATATTCATTGATTGAATAGAAAAAGGGTGTGTTTTATTCATGAAAAAATTCATAGATAAGGGAAATTTAAATTAGGCCTTGAATGCATGTGATATAGAGGATTTACACGTAGTGAACCCCTTCAAACATCTCCTCACTCCAAACCAAGGCCAATGCTTGGTGACCATGTATGACTCTTAGCCTAACCCAAGGCTAACACACACACCCACCAGCTTAAAAATGTCATGATGCCACATTAGTTCCAAATACAGCCTGCTCTGACCACTACAGGGAGGATTAAGACTCACATGGAAGTATTCACAGTCACATGTATGTAAGCATTAGTATCCATCTCCATCAATACATTTCCTTTATTATAGAATTCTCATGTACTTTTATGGAAATTTTGTACTTTGTCACAACAATTCAAATGAGGATTCAAGGAAAATTTTGACCCTTAGGTTGCAAATTCTCCATCCATCATGCAAGGATAGGTAGTATATGTTACTTTTGGGATCCACCAATTCCATGTCAAATTTCATGGCTCTAACAAGATGAGAAAAGATAATGGCGATTGGCTTGTTTTAGAGCAAACAATATTGATGGTCACTGCGTTGTTCATAGTACCATCCAGTAACATAGTGTGAGCCCCTACCACACTTAGTGCTCCACTTGTCTGTAAGCACTTTTTGGGCTGTTTGCTTTGCATGGCTACATTTCAGAATAAAGAAGTCCACACCCTCATCATTTCCCTCCTCAGTAGCATTAACTACAAAATTATCTCCCTCTATAAGCAGATCACTTAGCAAGTCCTCACATCCCTCACAGATAGGTTCTTCCACTACATTTTCTTCACTTGAAACCTCATCAGTTGGAGAAAGAATGCCCGATGCCCAAGAGGTGCCCAAGCTTGAACATAGGACTTGTTATCACATGATCTCCACCTTTTGTGCATGCATGCATGGCAATAGCAGACACTTCCCTTTTCTTGAACTATGT
This sequence comes from Dipteris shenzhenensis, assembly GCF_047967505.1. Lineage (NCBI taxonomy): Eukaryota > Viridiplantae > Streptophyta > Polypodiopsida > Gleicheniales > Dipteridaceae > Dipteris > Dipteris shenzhenensis. Next base: position 48,614,838 of record NC_141626.1, on the reverse strand, counting down.
TGCATCATGTTTGCAAAATCCTTGAATGCTATGCAATCCTTGAGACCCCTCCACCCTTGCACAACCCCATGTCTTGGTTCTTTTGCTAGCACGGAATCCAGTCTTTCATGCAAAGACCAAACACATTGAGGTCAGGTACCATTTCATCAGGGAGGTACTTGAGGACAAGCGCATAGAGCTTGTCAAGGTTCATACAGATGATAACCCTGCAGATATGCTGACGAAGAGTCTACCTAGTTAGCGGTTTGAGTATTGTCATGTATTGATGGGCATTGGATAGTATGCTCACTGGTTGTTCTCCCTTAAAGGAACATTGTCCTTTAAGTGGGAGGTTGTGGCAGTTAAAGGTCATTGTGCCTTTACCCCGGTTATGTACAACACTCAAACACATATATAAATGAATGAAAAAGAAGATTAGGGTGTTCTGCACCCACCAAAACTTGTGTGGCTCTCAGTTTCTCTCTCTCCCTCTTCCGTTCTTGCTTCCGTTGAGAGCACTCTCACATAAGACAATGTAAAATGGAGAGCATGGGTTGATGATGGCATTGGATTGAAAGGGCTAGCGTTGTTGGTATATCATTAATGGTAAATGGGCATTAAAAAGGGGAACTAGCCAATGCAGAAAAGCTCTCTACGTGAAATCTCTAAAGTAGTGTAGATTGGATTAACTCTTTAAGACATGTCTTTGGCTAAGGTTCTACTAGTAGATGAGGGCAAATTTTATAAAGAGGAAAACTTTAACACTAGTTTGGTTGGACATAAAAATGTCCTAGGACACTTTTATGTCCTGTTAACTTAACCACTTCCTAGAATTATTCCCACTTCCCCAACTTGATCTTCCAAAGCACTCTTTTGGATCATCCTTCCTTATGCTTGGAACTAGTAGATGTAGTAGTACTCTTTACTTGCACCTTCAGCCCAAGATTCGCAGCCCTTGGATCACTCTATCCACAACAACTATGTAGCCTTCTAGGATCTTGAATCATATGATAGAGATTACTTTATTGTGGCATACTTTTGCTGTTAGTTATTTTGGGTTGGTCACACCCTTGTTTATTCATAGCCTACCAGATTCTTTCTCCATGATGGTTACACCTACTATCTTCACATTCTGATGCCTCTTCTACAAAGTAGCTGCATAGTCCACGATGACTTTTGACATGTTCAGTTTTGATTTATTCAGCATGTAGCCATACATGCAGTCATCTTTCGATCGACTGGATCGATGCTAGAATGGAATCACCTAAAGAGATGGATGTACCATGGCATATATCTTTGCATGCGGCTAGAGATGTGAGTGCCTCGGACTGAGGACTTACTTGCTGAATAATTGCATGATCAATGGTGAACTCCTATTGAGTATCTACATCTGTGGCAAAGGATGGAGTTGGATCCATGCATAAATGTGATGGTGGCTATCCATCACTAGAAGCAGACTGTGCTGATAGCATCCACCAATAGAAGCAGCTTTGGTTGTCCAAACATCTGAATGGATCACTTCCAAAGGTCTTCTGCTCACCTTAGCATTTTTGGGAAATGCATGTCTGGCCTGCTTACCCATTTGACATGCTTCACATACCTTTTGCATTCCCTCAACTCTGAATTTAGGCAAACCTGCAACAATGTTTTCTGTTTGCATAGATTTCAGCCTTTGTATATTCACGTGCCCAATGCGCTTGTGCCATATCTCAATATCTGCAATGACACCTCTCCCATGCGCAAACATAGCAGCTTTCACCTCAGGCATATCAACATCCAAGGTGAACATTCTGCCATTTTTGTTGCCTTTCGCAACCAAGCGGCACTTATTTTTCAAGTCCTCAACAAAGCATCCATCAGGATTAAATCTAACCTGCAGACCTTGCTCAACCATCTGGCCAACTGAAACCAGGTTCTTAGTGATTTTTGGAACATGAAGTACATCTGCCAAGTACTTTGTTTTGCCATCCTGCATAGCCAATGGCACTTTACCAACCTGCGTAATTGGGTGCGCAGTATCATCACCTGTTTCAACATAACTTGGCTTATCCAAATTTCTAACATCATGAAACCACTCATCATGACTGGTCATGTGGTTAGAGGCACCTGAATCAACATACCAAACATCATTGCAAGCTGCAGCATCTCCTGACATGGAGTTAACCATATGCTGCATCACAAAAAGGTGCTCATTTCTGTCATCACCATGCCCACTTGATGATGCATAGTTGCTTTGCTGCAACTTTCCACTTTTGATGTCATTTTGTTTTTTATAGCATGTATTCTCCTTGTGTCCAGGCTTTCCACAATAATAGCATTCTGTGCTGCTATTTACTTGCTGGTTCCTTTGCCATGAACCATGGCCTCTTTGGCTCCCCCTGCCTCTAGAACTACCACGTCCTCCTCCATAGGACTGGTTTTCCTGTTGTTGCTGTTGGTTCTGATTTCCTGCACGGCCACCAAAACGGCCTCTTCCTCTACCCTTGCCTCTACCTGTATTCGAGTAGAAAGCAGTCTCTTGAGAAGTTGAGGTGGCTGAACCACCATTCCTTTGCTCTTCACTCAGCAAGAGAGCAATAAGTTCCTGAAAATCTGGAAATGTTTCACGGACTCCAATGGATGTCCGAAACTGTGCATAATCTTTCCCAAGACCATTCAAGGTCACGGACACTAAGTCCTCATCATCAACAGGTGCTCCAATGGAGGCAAGAGAATCTGCAAGGCCTTTCACCTTCAAGGAATACTCATTTATATTCATATTTTTCCTTTGCACATTGTGCAACTCCTGCTTTAGCTACATCTTTCGTGCTTTGGTATTTGTGCTATACAGCTTCACCAATGTATCCCATGCCTCCTTAGGTGTCTCTACATCCTGTATATGCACAATCATAGAATCTGAAATGCTAACAGACAGCCAATACAAGCATTTTCTGGCTTTTTCATGCCATTCTTTAAAGGCCTTCAATTCAACAGGAGTGGGAGCAGCACCCAAAACTGGTTCTGCAGTTTCACCACTGATGTACTCCCAAACTCCCTTTCCCATAAGGAAGTTTGTCATCCTGAACTTCCATGCTTGGAAGTTGTTCTTGTCAAGCTTCTCACTGACAATAGTAGACAGATTCTCAGACATTTTACAGATCACGAATTGCAACAGCAACCTGTAAACACAACAAATGCCTCACAAGGGCAAATAGCAAAACTTCTGCAAACAGCCTCACAGGGGCAGATCCGCAACACTGACGAAAGTGGTATTTCACCACACAGTCACTTCCTAGTGACGATTTTGCATCAACAGGCAATAGGCATGAATCTGCAACTCCCAATATCTCTACACACAGGCATACGATGCAATTTCTGTGGCACCTTTTCACCGACTAGCCGCGGACTAGCCGCGCAGTGGTCGCACAGCAAAAAACAGGGCCTTTTTCTGAGTACCTGCGAAGATCTTCCGCCTTCAAAACGGCCTCAAATCAAAAAAATATTTTTTTTTTTTGCCCTTTCCCGCATCATATACTGTGCTCTCGCCACACCGCGAAGGGCCTCTCAATCTGAAACAGTGCACTCCTGCACTTCTGGATGTGCTACCTGCAGAGATTTGCTCCCAAGCTCGAAATAGGGAAGCAACATTGGTCCTCTTACCAGGACACCACAAACTTGGCTTGCTTTCTTGAGCTCCTTACCACGAACAAGGCTCTGATACCATGTAAAGAATAAGGGAGAGAGATAGGAGACTCAAGTTCAGCTTTCTTCACAACACACAAAAGAGAGAGGACAAGGTTGGAGGGTGAAGCCTTTCTTCACTTTTGCACACAACAACAATAGAAGAGGGAAATACCCTATATGTCAAAACCTAGAATACGTGGTTCATATGTGAACCCAAACCAAAAACATACGTGGTAGTCTAACTACACCACGAGTACAACTAACATAGGCGGTGACATAAATGATAGTCATCCAGGAGATATATCGGGGGTAGAGCTTGATATCTCAACAATGTATACATATATATGGGCTAGAGACCCTCTTCGCCGGGTCTGAAGGTGGGATATATAATACTCTCTCTCTCTCTCTCTCTCCCCCTATCTATCTATCGATATATTTATATTTACATTTATTATATTATATATATATATACTATAAATATAAATAATATATATATTTATTTCTATTTTATTTATGTTATATGTATGTATATATATATATATATTTCTATTTGTATTTATATATATATATATATATTATTTATTTATTTATATAAATAAATACATCTATATCTATATCTATACATTGATACCTTGAGCCTCTAAAGTCCAAAGCACCACAAAGAAACTTTTGAAGCACCCTCCTTAAGAAATATAAAATAAGATGCATATATATATATATATACATACGTATGTACATACATATGTACGTACATATGCATGTATGTATGTATGTATATGTATATGTATATGTAGGTAGGCAAACGAGAGAGATAAGGGTTGCTGCAGCAGCTCGGGATAGAGAGAGAAGTAATAGAGGGTATATATAACATAGGCAAAGGAGAGAGGTGAGGGCTACCACAACAGCCAAGGATAGAGAGAGAAGTAATAGAGGGTAAATATAATAGAGAGAGGATTCTGAGTGGAGAAAAAAGTACTGTATATAAGAGAGAGGTGAGGGCTACCACCGCGCAAGTAAGGATAGAGAGAAGAGTACGAGTGGAGAGTGTGTCTGTGTGTGTGCGTGTATAGTTGTAGACAACTAGGTGTCTCTTAGGTAGGGAGAGGAGAGAGGTAGTCATCGTTGTCACGGCAGCAAAGAGTAGAGAGAGGTGGGAAGAAGGACGAGAGAAAAAAGAGAGAGGAAGACACATAGGGAGAGGAGAGAGGTGCTCGTTGCCATCATAGCAGCCAAGAGTAGAGAGAGAAAAAGAGAAGAAAGTGAGAAAAAATATATATATAGAGAGAGAGAGGTAGTAAGAATAGGAGGAGATAAGAGAGAGAAAGAAGAGAGAAGGATGGGAGTAAGAGAGAGAAAGGAGGGAGAAGGATGGGAGTAAGATAAGAAAGGGAAGGGACAGAGAGAAAGACAAAGGTAAGGGAGGAGGATGAGATGAAAAACTTGTCATTGTAAATGTAAGGATGAAAGGAGAGAAGATAAGAAGGGAAGGTAGGAAGTGAATCAACATAGTAACTAAGATAACACAAAGGAGGTGAAGGTAACACAAAGGAGGTGAAGGAAAGAAACAAAAGAAGATAGAAAAGAATAAACTAAAGAAGAGAGGAAAGAAGAAGAGAGGGAAGGAAAGCAGTGTACTAACTTTGAGGATGGAAGCATAGAGAAGAGAGGAAGGAACGGAATTGACGAAAGAGAATGTTCAGAACATGTCGTACCTAAGAAGCACAAAAAGTCTTGAGAATGTAAAGAATGTGTTGGAGAACTTCCTTGATACGACAAGAAGAGAATTTGGAATGTCTTTGGAATGTGAATGAGAATGAAAATTTAAAATTCCGATGCGGGGCTAAATTTTGAATGTGAGGGAGAATGAAAATTTAAAATTCCAACACCTTCTAAATTTCCTGCACTTTGAAAATTTCAATTTCACACAAAATTTGAATTTTCAAAGTTATCTTAAAGGAAATTTTTAGTGCTTTTTAAATTTAAGGCCCTTTAAATTCACCATTCACCATGACAATTTTTCTCGGACGATTTAAATTTCTTGTTTCACACAAAATTTGAATTTTCAAAGCTTATATTTCCATTTTAAAAGAAAATTTTAGCACATTTTTAATTCCAAGATTATTAAAATTCACCATTCTCCATTACTATATACAATGTAAAAACTATTCAAATTTAAAAAATTGTCTCTCCTCATCTTATTTAATAAAATTCAACAAATAAACCACACTTAGAGAATTCACTTGTTTTTGACAAAGTTAGATGCTTGAATTCAGAGTTCCATATGCAGTTGAACGTGGAAGTTGACATCTCCTTACAACCTAAACTATGCTTTAACTGCATGTTAACCTCATAGAGAATATCAACCTGCTTGTATACATCCGGTATCACCAATTGTGTTTCCCTTGATCCATCCTGAAGTGTTCTACTTTTGTGTGGCATACGCTCAAAATTGTTATCCACAAAATCTTAGATTATGGCTCTACCCAATTCTGCGTGGTCCCAACCTCTCCGCACAATTCCTTTATTACCATGCATGCACCTTCGTATACGAATTTCAAATTGCTCCCTGCATCGATAAAATGTTGTTTTTGGAATACCATGCATTTCATACCATGCTCTACAACAAACTTGAATACCATTCAATCAAAAGACATATTTGAACTACCCATTGTCATCTTTTCGACAAGCAACCCCAAGAGTGTCATATACATGATTGGTGCGAGCCTCCAAACTTTGGCCCCAATACTCTATGCATAATTTGGATATCATTTGATGATCGGCAAATTGACAACAATTTTGTTTACAACAATCAATCATAGATACTTTTGTGATTGCATCCCTTGTGAGTCTAGATGATGCTAATGGCATGCCATGTTTTTTAGCTTTCCTCTTTATCATGCAGTAACGCCTCTTTTTTGTGGATTTTTCCATTGGGTCCTCATCTTCCATGTGCTTTTTCTCAAAACCACTTGGAAAATTCATGGTGTCATCGATTCTTAATGAAGTTCCATCTAAAAAGGTTATTTGTGCAATGGTCCATTTTATTAAGTGTATGGTATCGATGATTGATACATCACTATGATACTTTTCAATTCCCACACCTAGATTACCTTCACCAAGCATCTCAAAATTTATAGGTTCAAATGGGTAGACATACAAAACAACACCCTCTGCAATGCTCTTGGTTTTCTGCTCATCCCATATTCAAACTTTCTTGTCCTTCCATGATTCTCGAATGGAAAACTCATCATATTCACATAGAGGTTCAACATCAATGGTATCTGATGTTATATCATTCATTGGTACAATAGCTCCATTGACATTGTCCACACAACTCATTGATCGTGCTTTCCAACAAACAACACTACCCAAAGCCTCATAGACTAAGAATGCATCCATTGTAGGAAATGGAAGAAGTGCACTTTCATCCATACAAATATCGATCGCCACCGATACATTGTTTTCTCCCAAGGGAACACCTTGGCACATGTCATCATGTGATGTACAGAATATTGTCCCAATGGCAACAATCTTTCCACTAACAAGCAAGTTGACTTTAACTCCCACTTTCAATGTGGCACCTGCATAGTACATAGCATTTGTTATAGTTTAATATTGATATCTAATGGTGTGACTTAGGATGAAAATGCTTTACAAGATTTCATTACAAGACCAAATCTTCTTAAACCTTGGTGCTTTGAATTCTAGGCAGCAAAATTTGGCTACATGGCCAAATCTTCACAGACCATGGTGCTCTGAAAGGGAGATAGCAAGATTTGTCCACACAACCAAATCTCCCAAGACGTTGGTGCTTTCAAGAAAGATTTGGCCACATGGCCAAATCTCCCTAGACCCTGGTGCTTTGAAAGGAGCCAACAAGATTTGGCCACATGGCCAAATCTCCTAAGCCGCTAGTGCTTTGAAGGAAGCAATAAGATTTGGCCACACAGCCAAATCTGCTCAGACCTTGGTGCTTTCAAAGAAGCTAGCAAGATTTGGATGCATGGCCAAATCCTTCAAGACCTTGGTGACTTCTTTCAAAGCACTGAGAAGATTTGGTTGTGGTGTTCTTTCAAACTTGGGGAGATTTGGTCGTGTGACCAAATCTTGTAGGCTTCTTTCAAAACACTAGGGTATGGGGAGTTTTGGCCGTGCAACCTGTTGAGATATCGAGCTCCACTCATGATATGCCAGGGTTACTATTGTGCATTTATGTCACCGACTTGTTAGCTGAAGATGCGGTTGGTACACCGCCCACGAATAACAGCTGGATGACAGCTATCCTTATCTGCTCTAGTTTGTGGGTCAGTTAGTATGCCACCTTAGTTAGCTGAGTTTGGTTTGAGACCCACATATAGGGTTCTTCTATTTCTTTGTACTAGAGTTCTTTTGTCTTTCACAACTAAGAAGGGGAAAACTATTTTCAGCCTCCACCTTTGTGTGTATTCCCCCATTGTGTATGTGAGAAAGCCGTAATGAGCTTCCTCCCTTCTCTCCTCCTCTTGCGTGCTCCTTTCAAATGACCAGAATCTGGGAGATTTGGCCGTGTGGCCAAATCCTCACCAAATCTTTCAAAGAATTAGGGTTTGGGAAGATTTTGTCGTGCTACGAAATGTTGCTAGCTTCTTTCAAATCACTAGGAAGATTCGGCCACATGGCCAAATCTTCAAACGTTAAATTTAAAAAATAAAAATCCAGATTTTAAAATTTAAAATTTAAAGTTTAAAATTCAAAATTCAAATTTTAAAATAAAAAATTCAAATTTCAAGTTTCAAGTTTCAAGTTTCAAATTTTGAAATTCAAATCTAGAGATCCTACTTTCAAAAAAATCGTACATGCTTTTCATGATTCATGCTATTACACTTTAAAATCATACTATTACTTTAAAAGCAAACCAAGAAATCTAAAACTATTGAAAAACCAAAACTTTAAAAGGCAAAGCTAAAGAAACCTTTTAAACCAAGCATAAAAGTTAAACCTATGAGAAGGAATTGAATTCATCTTCATGGGGGATCAAGTGCTAGGCTCACCATGTTCTCTCCCATCCTAGATCTCAAATGTGTAACTAGGGTGGTTTGAGAGCCTTAGGACAACCCCTTAGATTGGGTAGTTCTTGGAAAACACTCCTCCACCCTTGGTTAGCTAATTGCAAGCAAAAAAGTTCAAAACTATGTCAAAATAAGAGGTCTCGGGAGGCTCGCCATCTCAGATTTGTCCTATAGTATGCACTTAACTATGTAGGTTTTTAAACTTCCATTACCAATAAAACTCTCCATAGATTCCACACTCAATAGTGGGATTAGAAACAGGTCCTTTTTTTTTTTTTTTTTGGCTCTACATGCTTTTGGGGAGATTACTCCCCCTCCTCCTCTCCCGCTCCCCCTCCACGATTTCTCCTTCTCCCTTTATCTCCTTCCACCTCATCGCCCTCCTCACGGTCACGGTTTCTCCTTCTTCCTCCTTATTGCCCTTCTCATGATTTCTCCTTCTTCCTCCTCATGGTTTGAGCCGCTATAGGCCTACATACGTTAATGGCCGAGATAAAGGATACATTAATGGCAACCTGAAGCGTTGGCAAGATGAAAGCTGCCTGCTTCTAAAGCTTCTCCAAGCCTACCATCAGAGAACCCGGAGTGTCCCATTGATATTTTTGAGTCCAGTAGTCATGTTTCGGTCTTGGGCAGCACATCAACAGAAGCAGGTCGAGATTCATGGTAAGGGCACTAAAGAAGGAGAGGAGATGGGAATAAAGCTCGCTATGAGCTATGATATCTACCATGGAATCATTTCGGACAAGCCTCCCGAGGAGAATGTAAGTAGTTTCCTGGGAGCAAAACAATGCTATGATCGGTGGCAACCACTTGAGATTGGATTCGTGCGATAAACCTCTCAATTGGCTATCAGTTCTCGAAGAATTATCTCCATTTGCATGTCGGAAAGACTCTGGCCTTAGTAGTGGAGTAAGGATCTCCGATTTTTGGCGCTCTTTTCTCCGCGCTTCTCCCCTTCGGCTCCTTTTCCATTTGCCAGCAAGAAAGACAACTCCCACAATTGCTATAGCTACTCTCTCTATAGCTCCTATGATTGCTTGAAATCCAAAGAGCACAAGCTCACGAACAACAATGGCTACTCAATCATCTAAGTAAGAAAACGAAAGAAATTGAAAGTGTACCTAATTCTTGCATGTTCTCCATTTTTCCCATTTTAAAACACCACAATTTGAAAGAAAGAGTCTTGTAAAAGTAGGAATCTCAAAGTGTGATTTGAAACTAGAGTCTTTATTATATGATTTGACTTTCAGATCTTGAAATTTGAAATTTGAATTTTGTATCTAAGATTTAGAATTTCAATTTTGAATTTTGAATTTTGAAATTTGAATTTTAAATTTTGAATCTAAGATTTTGAATTTTGAAATTGGAAATTTTCAGATTTGAAATTGGAATCTTAAGATTTGAATTTTGAATTTTAAATGGGGAGATTTGGCCATGCGGCCAAACCTTCTTGGCTTCTTTCAAAACATACAAGATTTGGCTGTATGGCAAAATCTTCCTAGACCTTGGTGATTTGAAAGAAGCTATAAAGATTTGGCATCACAAATAAATCTTCCTAAACCTTGCTGCTTTGAAAAGATTTGGCCACATAGCCAAATCTTCCTAAACACTCGTGATTAGAAAGAAGATAGCAAGATTTGGCTACATGGCAAAATCTCCCTACGCCCTCGTGATTAGAAAGAAGCTAGCAAGATTTGGCCGCACGGCTAAATCTCCTTAGACCCAAGTGATTTAAAAGAAGCTAGAAAGATTTGACATCACAACCAAATCTCCCCAAATACTGCTGCTTTGAAAAGATTTGGCTGCATGGCCAAATCTCCCTAGACCCTTGTGATTAGAAAGAAGCTAGCAAGATTTGGCCGCACAGCCAAATCTCCCTAAACCCTCGTGACTTATAAAAAGCTAGAAAGATTTCGCATCGTAGCCAAATCTCCCCAAACCTTAGTGCTTTGAAAAGATTTGGCTGCATGGCCAAATTTGGTGCTTTGAAAAGATTTGGTTGCACGGCCAAATCTCCATAGATCCTTGTGATTAGAAAGAAGCTAGCAAGATTTGACCGCACGCAAATCTCCCCAAACTCTAGTGCTTTGAAAAGAATTGGCCACACGGCCAAATCTCCATAGACCCTCGTGATTAGAAAGAAGCTAGCAAGATTTGGCCACACGGCCAAATCTCCCTAAACCCAAGTGATTTAAAAGAAGCTAGAAAGATTTGACCGATTTGAAAGAAGCTAGCAAGATTTGGTTGCATTGCCAAATCTCTCCAAACCCTAGTGCTTCAAAAGAAGCCCACAAGATCTAGCCACAAGGCCAAATCTCCCCAAACTTTGGTGCTTTGAAATAAGCCCATATGATTTGGCCGCACGGTGCTTTCAAAGAAGCCCATGAGATTTGAAAGAAGCCCATGAGATTTGGCCACCCTAGTGCGGCCAAATCTCCCTAGAAGCTAGTGCTTTCTCAAATCTACTACTATGTCTAGTGTCAATTCTAGATTCTATTTCAGATATGTTTATCGATAATGTGTTTTGTCTAACATTAAGGATTATAAAGATGATAGTTTGTATATTGCTTGGGTTTTTTTATAGGAAAGACACAAATGTGAAGAAGGTTGAGAAAGTTGTAAGTGGATTTGGAGAAAAAAGCATACCTTGGTACTTTGACATATATAGTATTGAGGGAGCACAGTTGACACGAGTTCACTTATTTGTTTTGTTATGTAATAAAAGTGCATACACTTGTGTTGGATCGGTACATCAAATCACAAAAGATGTGGTTGGAAAAGAGGGAGATATTGGATTGTTGATCATTATAAATCAAAATAAGAAATTTCTCTTGGATCCGAGCAATTATGAAGCATCTCGTATGAAGTTTGATGTAGATGACAACATGCACTCAAGAGGCTAGATAAGTGTTGAATCAATTGATGGAAATGAAATTGACATAGTGACAACAATCATTGAATCATATCACAAAGTTTCAGCAACATTAAAGAAGCGTAAGAGTGGGGAAGATAGTGGGGAAGGAACAAAGAAAGGAAAGTCGACTATGGTTCAAGCACCAGGTGGTAGTGGAGAAGGGGCAAAGAAAGGAAAGCTAACTATAATTGATATACCACAAGAAGTAACACCTCCAGAGGGCATGCTAGCAGTTGTGGAAAGAAGGAGTGGTAGTGAATTGGAGCCAAGTGGAAAGGTCATAGGAAAAAAAGGGCAAAAGAAACCATCAGGCTTGGTGGAATATGAAAAATACTACCCATTCGGGTTGCATGCAACATTTCCAATTCTAGTTGGAAGATGTCAAAAAGCTCCTCCAAGCTATGTATATAGAGGGTTGAACAAAGAGCATGTGGAGAAGCTTGCTGTGGACTTCGGTTATAACTCTAGGCCTCCTACTGCTGTAGCAGATTTAATTCCTTTCAATCCTGAAACAAAGTAGCCCCTAGAAAGGGTAGATAAAAAGGATTTAACCAAGTGCCACTATTGGATACTATCTGGACAACATTCAATATATGCTGCGTTGAGGATTGTAGTCAATTGTCCCGCATGCTTTTATGTGGAGATATCAAAGATGGCAATCCTGAAGTCTCAAAATATCTTGAGACAATCTCCATACATTGATATAATTAAGCAGGTGAGGGGATAATGGATTCTCTTTAACAGACCCAAGAAAGCACGACAAGGGCTTGCAAAAGGACATCCAGATCGTGAGAATTGGGATGTAAGTAAGATTTTAATTATGAATCATTTTTTACAAGTCTATTTTCTTAATTATTGCATTCTAATGGATTCATATATTTTGCAGGCTTTCATTGACACTGGCAAGGTAACATTTGGCAATAGCTTTGCCACGAAGGATGTACATATGATAATCACAAGCGATGCCATTTATGATGGTTGGATCTCCATCCTTGAGGATTACATTGCAGGCAAATATTCACTAGATGGAAAATGCTGTAGGCAACCCACAGTCTCAATGTTTAGATACTTGTGTGGATTGAGTGATGATCAAATTTGTCAAATTCAAAATGACATTAAGGAAGGTAGAGTAGTCATAGCTAAAACAAAGACTAATGCCATGATTCTTGATATTGAAGGATGAGCTATGTAGATCAAGAGAGATGCTGCACTACAAGAAGAACTTTATATGTTTATATTGGCAGAACGACCTTCTTTAATTAAAAACTTGGAGTGTAGATTACATTTTAAAATTACTCCAGAATTGTATCATCAGATTCGTGGTTGCTCTGACTCATGGTTAAAAGTGAAGCTTCAACAGGGCAAGGAAACTCCACTATTGCCTAATGCTACAAAGGGGTATCTGAGGTGGATTATGGGACAAAGTGAAGGTGCAAGTCATGGACCAAATTCCACCTGGCCTTGGAGGTTCTACACAGTCGGTTCATACCTGGAGGGAATGGAGTTTATACATAATGTGTACCAAGAGCCAATGGCAATAGGGGTTGCTTTTTTGGATGTAATGTATGGACCAAGCAGAAGTAGAAATTGGAACGAGGATCACTTTGAGTGTTTGTTGAAAAGCTTGATGACAATCGCTTCTCCCCTAGTGCAATTCCTTCTTGTGGTGTTCTTGACCATGGATCATGTATCATGTTTGAAGAATGCATTAAATAAGACATGCAGACAATATAAAGTACACTTCGGTTGCCTTAATTTTGAAACTGTAGATATATTTGTCACTGGATCTATGGATGGCTCAATTGCCTGTGTACTGGCAAGCAAGGAAAAGCATTTCAACGATATTGAGCGCTATACCGATGCACAATTAAGCCATCAATATATGTTGTAGATGAAAAATATGAATAATCAAGTGGTGCAGAAGAATCAGGTGACGAGGATGATGATGACGAGGATGATGATGATGAATTTGACATTGAATTATCCTTGAAAAGAAAACATTCAAGTATCATGAAAGACATGATCATGGGTTTCTGTCGAGAAGATGAGTATGTATTGGACTTGTTCTCTGAGGGGCTTGCTGCAATAGAGTCTCTTTCTTGTAAGAGGCATGTTATTTCAGTTGTTGAGACTTATGAGGGGTTGGCAAAGGTTGAAAGTATATGTTGGATGTATGCTTACAATAATCATGAAATTCGACAATGGTCTAGCTTGCAAGAACCAATATTGGCAATAGAGGGGGTACCAAAAGAAGATGATACAATTGAAGGTGGAGGGGATAAAGAAATTGATACCATACTAGGACAAAAAGGGCTTCAACCCTTCAATGAAGAGTAGCATGAGCATTTAACAAAACATGCTTCAAAGTTTTGGGAAACAGAAGAGGAAGCAACAGGTCCTTGAAATTGTCCTTTTATATGGTGTTCGTGTTTTAACACTTATTTCATTAATTTTGGACTTGTCAATGTACAAATTCATTTTTACATATAGTTTTGGACTAGTTTTCAGATAAAATTTAAGAAAAACCCAATATTCAAAGCACATATAAAAACATAAAAACAAGCATTTTTAAATATATTTTTTAAGGACATGAAACTAAAATTATAAAATTTAACATAGCCTAGATAAGTTACATGAAAAAATAAGATTCAGGAGTTGTCAACTCTCTTAATATTTAATGGTGTTAATAAACACCTTCAAAAGTTGCAGTATTAAAGAAACTCTCGCCATATTTAGAATAGAATTTGACAAACACCAAAAGTTACGATAAGCCTGAGATAAGTTACACAAAAAAGAGTGGTTCAGTAATTGTAAACTCTCAATATTTATAATAGTGTTTAGGAAACACTTTCAAAAGTTACAAGTGGAAGTAGCAAACTCTCACAATATTTATAAAGGTGTTGAAAAACACCAAAAGTTACAATAAGCCTCTCACTAGAAGGCAAATCTATTTTCAAGACTGTAGCCTAAATTCAACCCATTCAAGAGCTGAGCTCATCTCCTCCTCATCGATGTAGTTAAAATTATAGAAGAGAAGTGAGGATTAATGAATTTTCTATTTTCAACACTTTAGCCTAAATTCAACCCATTCAAGAGCTGAGCTCATCTCATCCTCATCGATGTAGTTAAAATTATAGAAGAGAAGTAAGGATTGATGAATTTTCTCCTGCATAACACTTTGTTTGTTTCGAATGGCTTGCACTTCCTGGGGTGGAAATCTTCCATAATGAGCCACACGTGAAGATATCTCACTTTGAAATTCTATCAGCTCTCTCCTATATGACTGCAATTTATCTATTTCAGTAGTAGCCATACTTATTTTTCTTTTCTCTTCCTTCTCTAAGCCCTTCTGACAAGCAAAGGCATCCTTCTCGTATTGGGTTAATGGAGCTGGATTTCGCTTTCTCTCCTTTCTCTTTCCTTGGTTCTTGGCAATCCATACTTTGATGCTGCTAATGGCTTGCTCAATAGAATCGATTACCTTAAAAAGATCCATAAAAATGAGAGGAGGAAGGTAATGAGAGTGAGGAAGGTAACTAGAGGAGATAAGGCAAGATGAAAGGAGTATGCTTGAGAAGAGGAGGTAAGGCTGCGGGCAAGATGGAAGAAGCAAGCTTGAGGAGAGGAGTAAGGTAAGAAGAGCAAAGTGGAAGAAGTGTTTGCTGCAGGTGAGATATAGAAGATGAACGAGAGGAGAAAGGTAACGAGAGTGAGGAAGGTAACTAGAGGAGGTAAGGCAAGATGAAAGGAGTATGCTTGAGAAGAGGAGGTAAGGCTACGGGCAAGATGGAAGGAGCAAGCTTGAGGACAGGAGTAAGGTAAGAAGAGCAAAGTGGAAGAAGTGTTTGCTGCAGGTGAGATATAGAAGACGAATGACTACTAGGGGATTTATAGAACTGCAGACTCATAATGTGGGATGAAAGATTTAGAATAAAGAATTGGTAGAGGCTGAGATGACTAGATTATCTAAAGTAACAAATGCAAGACTGTAATGTGAGACATGTAAGATAGTGAGTACATTGAAATCTATAAAATAAAATGATGGGATGCAAGACCGTAATGCGAGACATTTGAGACATGTAAGACAGTGATCAGTACATTGAAATCTATAAAATAAAATGATGGAACACAAGAATGATATAATTTTTTAAATCTCATCATGAGATATTTTTTTAATATAATAAGTTAGACTTGCTGATGCAAGACCGTAATGCGAGACATGTGAGATGATAGATTTTGAGTACATTGAAATCTATAAAATAAAGTGATGGAACATAAGAATGATATAATTATTAGATTCTCATTATAAGATATTTATTGTATATAATAAATTAGACTTTCAAAAAAGTAAAACCGATTTAATAAATTTAGAGAGGTGAATTGTTCATTGAGTGAAGTAAAAAATAAAAGACCATAAATGTGAGAGACACATGAGATGATAGATTTTGAATCGGTTTAAATCTGTGAAATAAAGTGATTGAAGGCAAGAATAATATAATTAGACTCCCTTCTTTCGTCCATCCTAGTCCTTCTACAAGCACATTCTTCGTTTATCACTCTTAATTTATCATCTCTCCACCAACCATGGATGTCCTTGGCATCGTCAGAGACCTGGAGTCTAGAATCGATAGTCTCAAACAATGGGTTACTGAACAAGGAGTAAGGAGAGATGCAAGAATTTGACAAGGCTCTCCACTCACACGGATGGAGAGAGAGGAATTCGATGCACAGAGGCGGACAGAGAGGGAGGAGACTCAAAAGATAGCAGAGAGCGAAAGACTTTTACAATATATTATAAAAGCACGACAATATCTCTTGGACTTCTTAAGCAACCTACGTTATCGAAGCACTCGGTATGGCCGATTTGATCAGGATGCTAAAAGAACAATAAAGGCCTCCCAAAGAGATTATAAAGAAACAATCTGTGGCTGTTTGAATTTCTTCCTTCATTGTAATTATGTTGACGATACGAAAGTGGAGTTTGTGTAAGATTGGATTGTCGAGAAGATAAGAGATACTAATGATGAGATCTTCTAGTGTGATCTTGGCCTCTGTGGCTTGTCCACTGACTGTTTGAATTTCTTCCTTCATTGTAATTATGTTGACGATATGGAAGTGGAGTCCATGGAAGATTGGATTGTTGAGAAGATAAGAGATACTAATGATGAGATCTTCTAGTGTGATCTCAGCCTCTGTGGCCTATCCATCATGATTGCTTGAATTTCTTCCTTCATTGTAATTATGTTGAGGATATGGACGTGGAGTCTGTGGAAGATTGGATTGTTGAGAAGATAAGAGATACTAATTATGAGATCTTCTAGTGTGATCTTGGCCTCTATGGCTTGTAATAGTTTTGTATTCTCTAACAAGTCTGGTAGGGCTAAGTAGATCATATTAGAATTTCTAATACAATTTATTTTTTTAGAATTGCTAATACAATAATAATACAAATTGAATAAATATCATAAGTAAATATCCTAATGTATTGTAACATTTAACGTAAGTTTAAAAAACACTATCATTAGTCAATACAAACAAGATAAAAATATTCAAGGACTCATCTGATGAGTCCTCTTGAGGCTGTGATTCTCTAAGAGTACATTGAGTCTCTACTTCTTGTGTGGATGGTGTACATTGAGATTCTACTTCTGGTGCAATTGGGATAGACTCAATCTCTTCCTCCTTTGCAAGATGTGATGTTGTAGATGCACATTGAGTCTCTACTTCTTGTGTAGGAAGAATGCATTGAGTCTCTAATTCAAGTGGAGACTGTAATGCTTCTACTTGAGGCTGTGATGCAGAAGGAGACTGAATTGTCTCTTGTTTTTCTTTGGCTCCCTCAGGTTCTTCATTGAGTCCATCATGTTGTTTCCCAATGGTAGCAGTTAGGTAGTGAATAGTCTTAGCCATAAAATCTTGTAGCTCAAGCTTTGTATATGCTTCTATTGAGACATGTTCAAAAATTTCATTGAGGAACAACATGAAGTTATAGGCAATTCTCCACCTACTACTAAACTTGTCTTTCTGCTCCATTGCATGGCGTGTCTGGAAATTTGGTTGGTCTTGATGCTCCCTGATTTTCATAATCGCAGATACTAACTTGTTTGCAGACCTGTCCATCATCACATATGACAAAGTGAATTTGTGTAGTAAATAGTAAGATGCATGTTCATAATGATATGATAAAAGAACACTTACTTGATCACCCGGTGAAAGCCTGTAAATGAATTGACAAACCAACAATGGTTGTCATCAAGATAGCATACTATCAGGCTCCAATGTGAGCTACATCACCAATAAAGAGTGATAAGATTTATCACTATTAAGTATTAATTGACACAATATTTCAAATAAAAGAGTAAAAGAAAGATTGAGACGATACTTACTTCTCATAATATGGCATAAAGACAACTAGCATGCCATCCAAGTCTAAAGGTTATAGCATTGAACAAACATCATCTACTGTCTTCTTGGTATCACTAAGTACAGCTGAAAGGAGAGAATCGAGCATACACACACGATTTTGTACTGATCTAGGAAAGTGAGATATAACCATACTGCAGCAATAAATAAACAAATGTTAGAAGCAGATTGAATCAAATGATTGAAGTATCAAGCCAAGAGATGTTCATATCAAACCTAAGGATGGCCATCATGACTTTGTCATTAGCCTCTTTCAAAGGATCAGAGAGGATTGTAACTTCCTCGCTACCAAATGTTAAAGCATGAGGTTGCTTGCTAATGATAACCCTAACCTGAAAAGAGCTCCCCATTTCGTCCAATACAGCGGTTACATTAGGACAACTTATCAGTGTAGCAACCAATGTTTCCTCTGGATGCTCCACCACGTTATCAATAAATGCCTTAATGATAGATGACATAAATGCATATAGATGCAAGTCTGTATATGTCGACAATGAGGTTTCACCGCCGCTCAAATTTAAAATTTGAGCAAGGAGCAAAAAGTAGTTATATCCAACTCTCCACCCACAACTATGGTCATCATTCTGCTTTGCTGTAGGGCATGTTACATACTCTATTTGATCTTTTAAGTCACCTTCCATTTGCATAAGTGCATCTATAGCACCTACCAACTTTCGAGCCAATCTACACATCAAAATAGAAAACATAAATGAATATGCGCATTGCATAGGATGCATCTCATTGATGTAATTATGACACAAGTAGGTTATAATTACTCTGACACACTACCATGGATATATTCTATTGAATCAACAAAGAAACATTGCTTGGCTAAGATGTCCACAATCACCAAGCTCCAATGCGAGCTGCATTATCAATTAAAAATAATTATTATTTGATATAATCCTCCCAAATGTAAGAGATAAGCTAAGTAGGGATTGATACTCACTCCTCATGATATGCAGTAAAGATAACTCACACCGCAGTCAAATCAATAGGTTGCAACCACTTAAAAACATCATCTATGGTCTTCTGCTTATTGCTAAGTACACTAGAAACAAGAGGATCGACCATATATGCACATCTCTATATATATAGGGGAAGTTATTCTAAAACCATACTGTAATAAAAAGAAAAGAATATTAGTTCATTTGATCCAATGGAAATACAAAAGCATAAATTCAATAAAAAGTTTGTATCAAACCTGAGGATGGCTATTATGACCTTGTCATTAACCTCTTTCTTGAAGTTTATAAGGATTGAAATGTCCTCTTCATCGAATAGAAAAGTAAGAGGTTGTTCTCGAACTTGAAACCTAACTTGAAATGACTTCTTCATTTGCTGCAAGGTATGATTATTTTCTAGAGTCATCTGATGGATAGCCAGAGCAGCTCTGCTTTCTTGAGATAAGCTTTCTATATTCTCTACTCCAGCTATGTCCTCCTCAACCTCCTCCTTTCCCTTCTCCTATAAAAGGAAAAAATAATTATGAGATTCAAAATTTGAAATTAATTATAAATTTGAAAAGGCCTTTAAATGAATAAAGAAAATTAAACATAAGTTTTCATACATCTAGATATCTTCGTGGTCTTTTTATGTAACCTTCTGAGCCAAGGTCAGTGTCATATCCATCTTCTTCAGCTTCCTTACTATTGCTGGTGTCCTCACTATCATATCCAGAGCTTTCAGCATTTTCATCATCTTTCTTGCTCTCGTCATACATGGCCATCTCTATGTCAGCATCCTCTTCATGTGAGATCGGACCTTTCTTATCATACTTTATTATAAGAGAAGCCATGGTATCAAGGTATTCCAAGCAAGCAGGTCTCTCAATAATATTTACATGGTGTCCTTTTCTGATAAGAGCTTCAAACAAATGTCCCATTCGACACAATGTGACTTCCCATCCGGACGGCAGCAAAAATTCCATCATACTAATTAAAAGATCAGCACTTTTTGCTGGCCTTTCATAGTGATTTGCATTGTGATGGAGGGGACTTGGAGCTTCATGTTGTTTCAACAGTAGTTGCAATCTCTTTGCATTCCCTCTTATGTTGTTCTGTAAGGAGTGATCATTGTAAGGGCTCTTCATGCACAAGAAAAAGGTTTCAAGACTCTATATCTTGAGACCGCATTCTCTCTTGTACCTTTTTCTTGAGTATATACCATTGTAAATCTTAAGCTCATTGCCATATTGTTTTTCTAGGGTAGCAGACATTTTTTCCTTATCATATTTATCGGCAAATATGACTACGTTACATAGTCCCATTCTACCAATGGTGGTATGTAATATTCTGTCAATCCGGTGATATTTCATAGACAAAGAAAAGCTGAGGCCTCTCCCAAGTAGTGTCGTCAGACAAAAAATCATTCAATGAAACTCCCTTGTGAGATTTCCTTTACTTAATACCAAGAACCATGCTTTCTTTGTTGTGTCAACAACAGTCTAGTTTGTGAAGTCCTTTGGGGCATAAATTCTTCCATTGTATTTCACTATCATACCATTGACAAATGCTATAGCCTCAAGATCCATCCTATATTAAAGCACAACAAAAATTTTAGGTACTTTGACAAACTACAATTACTTTGATAAATCAAAAGTACAATGAGTCCCATTAATACACCTCAAGTTTTTATTCTTCCCAATCGTATAAATGTCAATTTCATGCTTTGGGAATAGCCTAAAAGGCTTTACAAGGCTTAGACACATGCATAAATGTGAAAAAAATAAGGATTTACAATGAATTTGTGGATAGTGTAAAATGAAATAAAGTACAATCGAATACAAATTTGAAGTCTGTCAGATATAAGTGCAAAATGCTCTGTCAACTCCCGCAACTGATATAAGTGTAAAATGCTATGTCAACTCCCACAACTAGTACAAATATAATCTGCTCTGTCTAGTCCCTTAACTGATTCAACTGTAATCTGTCCTGTCCACCGATACAACTTTCAATCATCTTGAAAGTTTAAAAAACTTGATCGTTGCTTAAATGGTAGGGTTGTTGTGAGTGTGAAACCGAATGTGAATGAATGGACTGACTCCGATTAGGAACTAGTTGGGAAATTTTGAGCATGGCTTTGGTTGGTTTTTTTGGAGTTCTCTCCTCTAAGGACAAACTAATCTATGCTTATCTAGACTACACCAACCGTCAAAGCGAAGAAAAGCAAGAAATAATTTATTTTCCATTGTTCTTTTTAATATGCTTAGGTTGCGAATTAAAAGCAAGAAATAATCTATTTTCCATTATTCTTTTTAATATACTCAGGTTGCGAGTTTAAAAAAGATAAAATTTTTACTTACAACTCATAAGAATTGAACATTCACATTAATAAGAAGTTAAAATCTTAATAAATTTGAATTTAAATAATAAAGACTACAAATTTAATTTGACTCCAAACCCTAAACCCTAAACCCTAAACCCTAAACGTGAAACCCAAACCCTCAAATCTTAAAACCTAACCCCAAATCCTGAACCCTAAACCCAAACCCCCAAACCCTGAACCCTAAACCCAAACCCTAAATCCTAAACTCGAATCCCCAAACCCTAAACCCTAAACCCTAAACCCTAACCCCCAAACCTTAAAACCCTAAAACCTAACCCCCAAACCCTAAACCCTAAACCTTAACTGCAAAACCCTAAACCCTAAACCCAAACCTCAAAACTCTAAACCCTAAACCCTAAACCCAAACCCCCAAACCCTAAACCCTAACCCCCAAATCCTAAACCCTAATCCCTAAACCCTGAATCCCAAAACCTAAACCCTAAACCCTAAACCCTAACCCCCAAATACTAACGCCCTAAACACTAACCCCAAACCCAAACCCTAAACCGTAAACCCCTAACCACAAACCCTAAGCCCTGACTCTGAAACCCTAAACCCTCATCCCCAAACCTTAAACCCAAACCCCAAACTCTTTTTTAATTCAAATGAATTTAACTTAAAACTAATAAGAATTTAAAATTCACAATCATAAGAAGTTTGAATTTTGACAAAGTAAATTCTTATTAGTTTGAAATCACAAAATTTGAAATATAAATAAATTCAATTTAACTTAAAGTTTATGAAAAAATAACATAAAATTAAGAAAATAAGACTTAAAGTAAAAAATATTAGTTTGAAATCACAAAATTTGAAATATAAATAAATTCAATTTAACTTAAAGTTTATGAAAAAATAACGTAAAATTAAGAAAATAAGGTTTAAAATTAAAAAATTAATATTTACCTAGAATAATATATTAATTCTCCCTAAAAAGAAATAAATTAAAGTAATAATAACGAATGTAAGTTAAACTTTTAAAATTTTAAAAAATGTAATAAAATTAAAATTATACTTTCTATATTCCAACACAAAATGCATTTTTGAAAACTATATTTCAGAAAATTTAATTGAGAAATTAAACTAGTAAATTGAAAATGGAAGTGAAACTCATTTTAAATTTTAAAAAAAAGAAAATTTTAAAATTCAAGTTTCCACAAGTTTTCCTTTTCGCACATGTTTATCTTTTCACACTTTTCAAGTTTCCACACGTTTGTCTTTTCAAACACAAGGTTGTCTTTTATCACAATTTTTAAGTTTCCACACGTTTATCTTTTCAAACACAAGGATTCATAGTTTAAAAAAAGGCGAGAAATTTGAAATTTAAGTTTCCACACATTTCTCTTTTCAAACACCAAGGTTTATAGTTTTGTTTGTTTAAGTTTCGATTAAATCACACACCAATCTCCTCTAATATGCCTCATTGATTGTAGCTCCAAATTTTTCCATCAAAACATCTCTCCTTGATCGTTGCCCACTCATTTCTCCTCCTCATTGGTAAGATTTTCTATCTCTGATCGTACTTTCTCTTGCGCCCTCCCTCTCTAAATTTTCATATCTCGTCAGTATGATTCTCTCTCTCTCGTCTCTCCTCTCCCTCTCTTTTTCTCTTCTCTCTCTCTCTCTTTCCTCTCCTTTTTATTTCCTCTCCTCTCTAGTCTCCGTTTCCTCTCATCTTTATTTACCCTCTCCCCTCCTCTTCATTTCCCCTCTCTCTCTCTCTCTCTCTCTCTCCCACTCTCTCCTCTCTTTTTCTCTCTCTCTCTCACTTGCACGCTATGCCTCTCTCTCTTCTCTCTCGCTCTCCTACTCTCTCTCCCACTCTATATTTCTCTACTCTCTCTCCCACTCCTCTCTCTCTCTCTCTCTCTCTCTCTCTCTCTCTCTCTGCCGCGACAGCGTGCCCCTCTCTCTCCCTCCCACTCTCTCTTGCTCTCCTACTCTTTCTCTCCTCTCTCTCCCACTACCTCTCTCTCCCTCTCCCTCTCTCGCAGTGCCCACTCCCCTCTCTCTCTCTCTCTCTCTCATGCTGCCACGGCAGTGTGCCCCTCTCTCTCCCACTCCCCCCCCTCTCTCTCTCTCTCTCTCTCTCACTTACACTGCCGTAGTAGCACGCCCCTCTCTCTCCCTCCCACTCTCTCCTCTCTCTCTCGCTCTCCCACTCCCCTCTCTCTCTCTCTCTCCCCCACTCCCCCCTCTCTCTCTCTCGTGCTCTCGTGGCAGCGTGCCCCTCTCTCCCTCCCTCTGTCTCCCTCCCCACTCTCTCTCTCTTTCCTTCGCGCTGTGCCTCTCCCTCTCTCTCTCTCACCCCACTCTCTCTCTTCCCCCCTCTCTCTCTTGCGTGCTGTTGCCACAGTGTACCCCTCTCTCCTCCCTCTCTCTCCCTCTCCCCCTTGCACTGTGCCTCCCCCCCTCTCTCTCCCCACTCTCTCTCTCCCCCCCTCTCTCTCGCGCTCTGCCGTGGCAGTGCGCCCCTCTCTCCCTCCCTCTCTCTCCCTCCCCACTCTCTCCCTCCCCCCCTTGCGCTGTGCCTCCCCCCCTCTCTCTCCCTCCCCCCTCTCTCTCCCCCCCTCGCATTGTGCTCCTCCCCTCTCTCTCTCCCCACTCTCTCTCTCCCCCCCTCTCTCTCTCTCGTGCTACTGTGGCAGCACACCTCTCTCCCTCCCCACTCTCTCTCTCCCCGCCCTCGCGTTGTGCCTCCCCCCCTCTCTCTCTCTCCCCCCCTCTCTCTCGCACGTCGTCACAGCAATGCGCCCCTCGCACTGTGCCTGCCCCCCTCTCTCTCTCGTGTGCAGCGCGCCCCTCTCCCTCCCTCTCTCTCCCTCCCCACTCTCTCTCTCCCCCCCTCGCGCTGTGCCTCCCCCCCTCTCTCTCTCTCCCTACTCTCTCTCTCCCCCCTCTCTCTCTCGTGTGCTACCGCGGCAGCACGCCCCTCTCTCTCGCCCTCTCTCTCTCCCTCCCCCCCCTCGTGCTGCACCTCCCTGCCTCTTTCTCTCGTGCGCTACTGTGGTAGTGCGCCCCTCTCTCCCTCCCCACTCTCTCTCTCCCCTCCTCGCGATGTGCCTCCCCCCCTCTCTCTCCCCTCTCTCTCTCTCCCCCCCTCTCTCTCTCATGCGCTACCGTGACAATGCGCCCCTCTCCCTCCCTCCCTCTTTCTCTCCCTCCCCACTCTCTCTCTCTCTTCTTCGCACTGTGCCTTCCCCCCCTCTCTCTCGCATGCTGCCGTGGCAGTGCGCCCCACTCTCTCCCTCCCTCTCTCTCCCTCCCAACTCTCTCTCTCTCTCCTTCGTGTTGCGCCTCCCCCCCCCCCTCTCTCTCTCTCCCCCTCCCTCTCTTGCACTCTCTCTCTCTCCCTCTCGGCACTCCTTTCTCTATCTCAACTCCTTTCTCTCTCTCTCTCTTTTCTCTCTCTCTCTCCCTCTCGGTACTCCTTCCTCTCTCTCTCCCCCTCCCTCTCTCATGCTCTCTCTCCTTTCCCTCTCTCCCTTTCTCTCTCTCGCCTCTCTGTCCCTGTCATCTCTCCCATCTCTCGCAGCCCTCTATCGCTCTCTCTCTCCCTTTATCTCTCTCTCACATCTCGCTCCTCTCGTGCGGTCTCTCTCTCCCTCTCTCTCTCTCATGAATCTCTCCCTCCCTCTCTCTCTCTCTCTCCTCTTGCGGCCCCCTGTCTCTCTCTCCTCTCGTGCGGCCCTCCCCTCTCTCTCTCTCTCTTTGACCTCTCACCCTCTCTCTCTCTAAATGTCTCTCCTCTCTCTTTCTCTCTCTCTCTCTAAAAGTCTCTCCTCTCTCTCCCTCTCTCTTTCTCCCTCTCTCTCTCTTTTGTTGTCGAGGCAGTAACACTGTCTCTCTATAATCTCTCTCTAAAAGTTTCTCCTTCACTTTTCTCTCTCTCTAATAAAATTTCAAAGAATGCAAATTTTAAAAAAAAGTACCTGGAAAAAAGTTGAGATTTATGCTTGTGCTTGCTTTTGCTCTTCCTACTCTTTTTGCTTCTCCTCTTGCTCTTCCTTGTTGAAATGAGAGAAACAATGAGAGGAGGAGAATATATATAAGAAAAACTAGGGTTTTAAGTGCTTCTCTCTCATTGGTCCTTCTATATCATTATCTCCTCTCCCATTGGCCTCTCCATTAGATTATCTTCTCTCCCTCTCCCACCCACTCCCATCCTCCCACCCGATTCCCACTCCCACTCCCACCCCCATATTCCCACCTCACCTCCCCCATTCCCACTCCCTCTCCCACTCCCATGCCCATTCTCCCACCCCCACCTTCCCCATTCCCACTCCCTCTCCCACTCCCATCCTCCCACCCCACCCCTCCCACTTCCACTCCCATCCTTCCACCCTCACCCCACCCCCACCTCCCCCATTCCCACTCCCTCTCCCACTCCCACTCCCATTCTCCCACCCACTCCCATCCTCCCATCTCCACCTCTCACTCCCACTCCCATCCTCCTACCCCCACCCCTCCCCCCCCCATTCCCACTCCCTTTCCCACTCCCACTCCCATTCTCCCACCCCTATCCTCCCACCCCACCCCTCCCACTCACATCCTCCCTCTCCCGCACTCTCCCACTCCCACACCCATTCTCCCACCCCCACCTCCCCCATTCCCACTCCCTCTCCCATCCTCCCACCCCACCCCTCCCACTCCCACCCCCACCTCCCCCATTTCCACTCCCTCTCCCACTCCCATCCTTCCACCCCACCCCTCCCACTCCCACTCCCATCCTCCCACCCTCACCCCACCCCCACCTCCCCCATTCCCACTCCCACTCCGATTCTCGCACCCCCACCCCCACCTCCCCCATTCCCACTCCCTCTCCCACTCCCACTCCCATCCTCCCACCCCCACCCCCACCTCCCCCATTCCCACTCCCTCTCCCACTCCCATCCTCCCACCCCACCCCTCCCACTCCCACTCCCATCCTTCCACCCTCACCCCACCCCCACCTCCCCCATTCCCACTCCCTCTCCCACTCCCACTCCCATTCTCCCACCCACTCCCATCCTCCCATCTCCACCTCTCACTCCCACTCTCATCCTCCTACCCCCACCCCTCCCCCCCCCATTCCCACTCCCTTTCCCACTCCCACTCCCATTCTCCCACCCCTATCCTCCCACCCCACCCCTCCCACTCACATCCTCCCTCTCCCGCACTCTCCCACTCCCACACCCATTCTCCCACCCCCACCTCCCCCATTCCCACTCCCTCTCCCATCCTCCCACCCCACCCCTCCCACTCCCACCCCCACCTCCCCCATTTCCACACCCTCTCCCACTCCCATCCTTCCACCCCACCCCTCCCACTCCCACTCCCATCCTCCCACCCTCACCCCACCCCCACCTCCCCCATTCCCACTCCCACTCCCATTCTCGCACCCCCACCCCCACCTCCCCCATTCCCACTCCCTCTCCCACTCCCACTCCCATCCTCCCACCCCCACCCCCACCTCCCCCATTCCCACTCCCTCTCCCACTCTCCCTTTCTCCCACTACCACCCTCCCAACTCCCACTCCCATTCCCACATTCCTACTATCAATTCCACTACTACTTATGAATTCTAATTAAAACTATTACTTAAATAAATGATATTACTGAAAACACTCATAGGATTTAACATTTAGGATTTGGTGGTTTGGGTTTAGGGTTTGGGGTTTAGTGAGTTAGGGTTTAGGGTTTAGGGTTTGTGAGTTAGAGTTTAGGGTTTGTGAGATAGGGTTAGGAATTAGGGTTTATGAGTTAGGATTTAGGGTTTGGTGGTTTGGAATTAGGGGTTTGGTGAGTTAGGATTTAGGGTTTGGTGGTTTAGGAATAAGGGATTAGGGTATAGAATTTAGGGTTTAGAAATTATGGATTAGGGCTTAGATGTAGGGTTAGGGTTTAGGAACTAGGGTTTATGGTTTCAAGGGTCGAATTAGAGTTTAGGGTTTGGGGATTGGGGGCTAGGATTGTTGAGATATCGAGCTCCACTCGCGATATGCCAGGGTGACTGTTGTGCATTTATGTCACCGACTTGTTAGCTGGAGATGCGGTTGGTACACCGCCCATGAATAATAGCTGGATGACAGCTATCCTTATCTACTCTAGTTTGTGGCTCAGTTAGTATGCCACCTTAGTTAGTTGAGTTTGGTTTGAGACCCACATCTAGGGTTCTTCTATTTTCTTTGTACTAGAGTTTTTTTGGCTTTCACAACTAAGAAGAGGAAAACTGTTTTTCAGCCTCCACCTTTGTGTGTATTCCCCCATTGTGCATGTGAGAAAGCCGCAAGTGAGACTCCTTCCCTCTCTCCCACTAGTGATCTTCACATGGTATCAGAGCCTTGTTCGTGGTAAGGAGCTCAAGAAAGCAAGCCAAGTTCGTGGTGTCCTGGCACTCAAAAAAAGGCCCTGTTTTTTTGCTGTGCGACCACTGCGCGGCTAGTCGATGGAAAGGTGCCGCAGAAATTGCATCGTATGCCTGTGTGCAGAGATATTGGGAGTTCAGATTCATGCCTGTTGCCTGTTGATGCAAAATCGTCACTAGGAAGGGACTGTGTGGTGAAATACCACTTTCATCAGTTTTGCAGATCTACCCGTGTGAGGCAAAAGCTGTGTTTTTTGCAGTGACAGAATATTTTGCAGTGTTCTGTAATGGCATCTGATTCTCTTTCACAGATTGTCACTGAAAAGCTTGACAAGAACAACTTCCAGGCATGGAAGTTTAGAATGATGAATTTCTTGATGGGAAAAGGCTATTGGGAATTCATTACAGGAAATGAAGAAGAACCTGTTCTTCCTAATGTTCCCAGTCAACAGGAAATGCAGGCATTCAAAGGATGGCATGAGAGAGCCAGGAAAGTTATGTACTGGCTGTCTATCAGTATTTCGGACTCCATGATTGTGCATATTCAGGATGCAAGTATGCCAAAGGAGGCATGGGATACTTTGGCAAAAATGTAGAGTACAAATACGTAAGCCAGGAAAATGCAACTCAAACAGGAGTTGCACAATGTCCAGAGAGAAAATTTGAGCATAAATGACTACCACATGAAAGTGAAGAAAATTGCAGATGCACTTGCTTCCATTGGGTCACCAGTGGATGATGATGATTTGGTTTCTGTGACCTTGAATGGTCTAGGAAAGGATTATGCACAGTTTTGGACATCCATTGCCGTCCGTGAAAAATTTCCTGATTTTGAGGAGCTGATTGCTCTTCTAATTTCTGAAGAGCAGAGAAATGGTGGTGCATCTTCTTCAGCAGGAACTTCAAAAAAAACTGTCTTCTACTCAAATGTTGGTAGAGGTAGAGGTAGAGGCAGAGGTAGAGGAGGCCGATCTGCAGGCCGTGGTAGAAATCAAAATATGCAGCAAACGCAAGAAAACCAGTCCTATGCAGGAGGACGTGGTAACTCTAGAGGCAGGGGGAGCCAAAGAGGCCGTGGTGGATGGCAGAGAAGCCAAAATGCAAACAGCAATGTTGGATGCTACTATTGTGGCAAAATGGGTCATATGGCTAAGGACTGCTACAAAAAGCAGAATGACATTATGAATGGAAAATTGCAGCAAGGCAATTATGCATCTTCTAGCAGGCAGGGTGATGACAGAAATGAGCATCTATTTATGGTGCAGCATATGACCAATTCTGTGACAAGTGCAGAAGAACAAAATGATGTGTGGTATGTTGACTCAGGTGCATCAAACCACATGACAGGTCATGCAGAATGGATGCAAGATGCAAGGAAAATGGAAAAGCCTGGATTTGTGGAGACTGGGTATGATACTACACATCCTATTGTGCAGATTGGCAGAATTCCTTTGTCTATGCAGGATGGGAAAAAGAAATACTTGTCTGATGTATTTCATGTCTCGAACATCACCAAGAACCTGGTTTCTATTGGTCAGATGGTTGAGCAGGGCTTGCACGTCAGATTTAATCCTCATGGATGCTTTGTTGAGGATATGAAAAATAATGGTCGCTTGATAGCAAAAGGAAAGAAGAAGGGCAGGATGTTTACGTTGGATGCAGACATGCCTGAATTGAGTGCAGCAATGTTTGCACATGGGACCGGTGTAGTTGCAGATATTGATATCTGGCACAAACGCATTGGTCATGTTAATATACAATGACTTAAATCAATGCAAGCCCAAAATATTGTTGCAGGATTGCCTAAATTCAAGGTTGCAGAAATGCACAAGGTTTGTGAAGCCTGTCAATTTGGGAAACAGGCAAGAAAACCTTTTCCTAGGCATGTTCAAGAGAGTAAAAAGCCATTGGAATTAGTCCACTCTGATGTGTGGACTACAAAAGCTGCATCTATTGGAGGCTGTCACTATTTTGTTACATTTATTGATGACTTCAGCAGAAAACTGTGGGTGTATTTTATGAAAAAGAAAAGTGAAGTGTTTGGGCACTTCAAAGCTTTCAAAGCTATGGTTGAAAAAGAAACAGGCCTGCAAATAAAATGCCTAAGGTCAGATGGAGGGGGAGAGTACCTCTTAAATGAGTTTGCAAGGTTCTTGCAGGAGCATGGTATAAAGCAGCAATATTCATGCAGTCATACCCCACAGCAAAATGGGATTGCAGAAAGAAAAAACAGGCATATTGGAAAGGTATCTCGGGCTATGCTAAATGAAAAAGATCTACTAGATTATTATTGGGCTGAAGCAGTTGCTATAGCAGTCTATATAATGAACAGGACTCCCACTGCAGCAATACATGGCATGACACCAGAGGAGATGTATACTGGTAGGAAACCAGATATTTCTCATTTGAAAATTTTTGGTTGCATTGCCTATGTCCATGTGCCAGATGAGTTGAGGTCCACCAAAAGCTGAGAAGTGCGTCTTTATTGGTTATTCTCTGCAGCAGAAAGGGTATAGATGCTATAACCCTTCTACACATAAGTTCACAGTGAGCAGAGATGTTGTTTTTGATGAGATGAGCAGGTGGTATAAACCAGGAAATGTGATGATTGATGTAGATGCACAAAATGGTAATGCTGCACAGAATTCACAGCAGCAATCACAAAATATTAGTGGACCTGTAGTGTCCTCTAGTAGTGGTTCACATACTTCGCCATGGACAGGTAGATTGAGATCAGGAGAATCTCCTCAAAGCAATGCAGATAGTGGTACGCAGGTATCACGAAAAGGAAAAGAGAAGGTAGATCAGCCCATGTTTGATGTGAATGCAGGTCACTCTTGTGTGGATGGTGAATCCAGTGGCTCAGAACAGAGCATTGATGATGAGTTGGGTATTCCTTCTATTGTTACACCTAGAGTAAGGAAGACCAGGGATGTTTTGAGAGCACCTAGAAGTGAGCCTATTTTGCGCAGGTCTACCAGGGTTAGGTATCCTGTGGATAGGCTGAAATATGATGGATTTATAGCCATTCACTATGCCTATATGGTCAAAGTGATACAGGAACCAGAACCCACTTCTTTTGAGAGAGCCATGGGAAATGAAAAATGGGAGAAAGCCATGGATGAAGAAATGGATGCCTTGGATGCTAATGCTACATGGGAATTGGTGCCTTTGCCTAAAGGCAAGAATGCAATTTGCTGTAAATGGGTTTATAAGATCAAGCAAAGATCAAGCACAATCCAGATGGTTCTGTGAATAGATACAAGGCAAGATTAGTTGTCAAGTATCTTGTCACTATTGGCTTTTAGATTTCCAAGGCAGATTTCTCACTCTATGTGAGAAAAACAGAGAAAGGGATTATGCTGCTGGTCATTTATGTTGATGATTTGATCATCACAGGTGATAGTGATGAAGATATCCTTCATGTGAAAATGCTATTGAGACAGAAGTTTGAGATGAAGGATTTGGGGGAGCTGCGTTATTTCTTGGGCATTGAGGTGATTAGATCACCAAGTGGGATATAGCTCTTGCAGAGGCAGTATGGACTGGACATGCTGTCCAAATATGGGATGACAGGCTGTAAGCCTATTTCAGTTCCTTTGGAGCAGAATGTGAAGCTGAGCGCAGATGCAGGTGAGCTTCTGGAAGACCCTACTATGTACAGACGCATAGTAGGAAGTTTGATTTACATGACTATTACCAGGCCAGATTTGAGCTACGTTTGTTGGGTTGGTAAGTCAGTTTATGCAGGCTCCAAGGAAACCACATTTGGATGCGGCTAGACGCATACTCAGGTATGTGAAGTCCACATTACAGTATGGACTATTTTATGAGGCTGGGGTTCAGATACAGTTGCATGGATACACTGATGCTGATTGGGCTGATAGACGATCTACCAGTGGATATGTGTTCTCTTTTGGGAGTGCTGCAGTCACTTGGAGCAGCAAGAAACAGCCTACAGTTGCCTTGTCGAGCATAGAGGCTGAGTACAGGGGTGTGTGGGGGTTAAAGGTCACTATGCCTTTACCCCGGTTATGTACAATACTCAAACACACATATAAATGAATGAAAAAGAAGATTAGGGTGGTTCCGCACCCACCAAAACTTGTGTGGCTCTCTCTCTCTCTCTCTCCTTCTTCCGTTCTTGCTTCTGTTGAGAGCACTCTCAACTGGTATCAGAGCTCGGGTGATCTAGCTGAGCGTGCGTGAATGCTTGGAAGCTCAGCAGCTCTGTGGGAGGAAGGAGAAGCTCTGTGGGAAGCTTTGTGGGTGACTTTACTTGCATCCGAGTGTGCAGAGACCTTGGAGGAACCTTTGGAAAAGTCACTTTGGCTTTGCGAAGTGGTTTTGAGAGCCTGTTAAGAGCTTTCAAAGAAAAAGTCATTTTTTGAGCTTTTCCCTGTTCCGTTCGATGACAGAGACTCCATATTGACTTGTAGAGGCAACTATTGCTTGCTTTTGGTGTCCACATTACTTCAGGAGCCTGGAAACACCTTCATTCCTGAATCTGGGATCATTTCATTGGATTTCTGAGTCACTGTGTCAGTTCCTGCGTTTTTTGCCCGGGTGTTGAAACTCAAGTTTGGAGCAACCATTTGCAGATCTGTCAGTTCCGGTGGACTCAAGACGTCCTAAAACTTCTACGTTGCTCATCATTCGCACTCCGGTGGAGTTTACAAATAGCTCTGTTTCAAAAAACGTTTTTCAATCCGTGTGTTGGACCCAGTGATTGAGACCATGGTTTCCAAAACCGTCTGTCCCATTGCGTTCCGGATGCCCAAAAACCCCTACCTATCAGTTCTTGCGTGATTCGGTGGAGGATTTTCATAGTTATAAATCTCTGTGTATTCGATTTCGTCTCTCTGTTATGCATTTTTCATACTAAGGTTTTGAAACCTTAGATTTATGCCACATGGCAGTGGATAAGTGTTGACTCCCATTTCTCACTCATCGGTTGGGATTTTGGAGTTCTGGCAAAAGAGAGATATTTGCAAATTTTCTTGCTGAGTCTGATTATGCAATGGCACCCATGTTTTGAGGCATCTCAGGTTCTATTTTCAGTAGCGCTCATTACTGTGGGACTATGATTTCTTGAGCATACCTTATGCAGATCACTCTGGTTGCAGTGTGCGCTCATTCGTGGTATGCATTGGGTTGCAATGGATGATTTATAGGCCATTTGGATGCATTGCGGTCCTTGTTGGATGCGCTGATAGGCCCAAATTGCCTTGTGGGATGCTATTTTTTATGGACGCTTTGCACATGGATGCTATTTTATGCTGAGGGACAGCTTTGACACATTGTTGGTGATGCACTGATAGTGCTATGCTCTCTTGGATGAGATATAATTGATGCATATGCCAGTGGACAGTGTTTATGCTTGAGTCATTTGGCACTTATTGGCATTTCCTTTTGGGCCAGATTTGCTCATATGGATGCATAGTATATGCACATGAGTCAGATGCATCTTTTGATGCTTTGAGCTTTGAATTTTGGTGATATTTCACTCTATTGTGGCATACACATTTGGGTGCACCTAGTATTTGGTCTGATTCTCTCTTGCAGGCACTAGCATTTGGGATTTTGCTTTATTCGCATCATGGCATCCTCTTCCATGTCTGAAAAGGAGATTTTCAGCATTAAAAAGTTTGATGGGACAAACTTTTCTTTGTGGAAAGAACAAATAAGGGATGTGCTTATTCAAAAGAAGCAGATTAAACCCTTGGCAGGGATTGAAGCTAAGCCTGCAAATATGTTTGAGGATGATTGGAATGAGTTGGATGCATTAGCAAAGTCTACTATTAGACTTCATCTTGCAGAGTGAGTTTATTTCACAGTAGTAAAAATGAGCAGACTACGCAAGATTTGTGGAAGAAACTGTGTGCCACTTATGAGAAGGAAACTGCCTCTAATAAAGTTTACCTCATGAAGAGGTTGTTTGAGCTACAGATGAAGGAAGGGGTCTCCATTGCTTCTCATTTGAATGAATTCAATATTATTTTCAGCCAACTTCAGGCTCAGAAAATGAATTTTGATGCGGAGACTAAGGCAATATTTCTCTTATGTTCATTGCCATCCTCATGGGATACCTTCCGTACAGCTGTCAGTAACTCTGCACCTGGTGGAGTACTAAAATTTGATGATGTTGTGGGTAGCTTGTTGGCCGAGGAGATTAGACGGAAGTCTATGGATGGCAACAAGCAGGATGCAGCCTTAAATGTGCAAAGGGGCAGATCACAGTCCAGGGGGAAGTCCCAAGAAAGAGGGAAGTCTCGTAGCAAATCCAAGGCATGGAACATTGAGTGTTACCATTGTGGCAAGAAGGGCCATATGAAAAAGGATTGCTACAAGCTGAAAAGAGAGAAAAAGGATAAGAAAAAGAATGCAAATTGGGGTGCAAATCAAAAGGAAGAGAGTCCAAGGGAGGACAAAGGAAAAGTGAAGATCGAGGAGATCAATGCAATCACACATGATAGTGACAATGATGTTCTCTTCATGTCTACTTTATCTGTAGAGTTGCTTACCACTTCAGATGATGCATATACCCAGGATTGGATTTTGGATTCTGGTGCTTCATTCCATGTTACTCCCCATAGGGAATGGTTCTCCACTTATGATAGTGGAAGGACAGGTTGTGTGCATCTTGGAAATGACTATGCATGTGACATAGTGGGAGCAGGTGACATAAAGTTTTCTTTTGCAAAGGGATCTGCATTTGTTTTGAAACATGTGAGACATGTGCCTAAGCTGACCAAGAGTCTTATTTCAGTGGGTTAGCTAGATGATGCTAGTTTTCACACCACTTTTAGCTTTCAAAGTTGGAAAATTCAGAAGGGCTCTATGCTTTTAGCCAGGGGTGCCAAGTGTGGGACTTTGTATCCCTTACATGTATCAGGGGTATTTGATCATGTTGTTGCAATAACCGAGCAGCCAAGCACTTCTTTGTGGCATTGCAGGTTGGGGCACATGAGCCAGAATGGAATGAAACTCTTATGCCATTTGGGTTATGTACCACATTTGAGTTTCTCTGATTTTGAATTTTGTGAGCACTGTCTCTATGGGAAGCAGACTAAATCAGCCCATAAAAGAAGGGGAAAGAAAGAGTTTGAAATGCTTGATTTGGTGCATTCAGACGTATGTGGTCCCATGCCTACACGGTCATTAGGTGGGGCTGATTACTATGTGACATTCATTGATGATGCAACTAGGAAAGTGTGGGCTTATGCTATAGCTCGAAAGAGTGATGTGTTCCAGGTATTTCAGAAATGGCTGGCCTTGGTTAAGAATCAGTCAGGTAGAACGCTTAAATGCCTACAGACTGACAATGGTGGAGAGTATCTCTCTCATGACTTTCAGCATTTTTGTGATACACGTGGGATTAAGAGGGAGCTCACATCCCCTCGTACTCCAGAGCAAAATCCAGTTGCAAAAAAGATGAACCGTACCATTCAAGAAAGGTTGCAATGCATGCTTTCCAATGCAAGTCTTTCTGGTGGTTTTTGGGCTGAGGCAATGAAGACTGCAGTGCATGTGATCAATAGATGACCTAGTAAGAGTTTGGATGGTGGTATTCCTGAAGAGGCATGGAGTGGCAGGAAGCCCTCTTACTCTCATTTGCATATATTTGGGTGTGAGGCATATGCAAATGTGCCAAAAGAGCTTCGAAAGAAGCTAGATCCTAAGTCTAGGAAATGCATCTTTCTGGGTTATGGTGAAAGTGGAGAGATGGGCTATCGTCTCTAGGATCCAGAAGCAAAGAAGATCATATGCAGCCATGATGTGGTCTTCAATGAGAAGAAGATGCATAAGGCACCCATGAGGGATGTGGAAATGAGGAGAATCACTTTCTAGGATGTGAATCCACCTGCATATGTTGATAGACAGCAAGCTATCCATGCACCAAATGTGCAAGAAATGGTACCACCAAGTACTCCCACAGGTATACAATCAAGGGTAGATGATGGATCATCTATTGGTGGAAATGATGAGCCAAATGTGGCTGATATGCAAGTGGGACAGCAAGCTGAAATGCCCTTGAGAAGATCATCTAGAGTGTCTAGACCGCCTGATAGGTTTGTTCCAGGGGTAGACTATGTGATGCTTACTGATTGCGGGGAGCCTTCTTGCTATAGAGAAGCTATGATGCGTGAGGATCAACGCAAGTGGGAGTATGCTATGCAATCAGAGATGAGTTCACTTATGAAGAATAAGACTTGGGACTTGGTTTCTTTGCCACATGGAAAGAAAGCATTGCCATGTAAATGGGTCTACAAAATGAAGGTCACAGGTGATGATGTGCCTAGGTACAAGGCCCGTTTGGTTGCTAAAGGGTTCAAGCAAGAGAAGGGTGTGGACTTTGATGAGATATTCTCTCCGGTTGTGAAGATGACCACACTTAGATGCATGCTTGGACTAGTGGCAGTAGAGGATATGGAGCTTATGCAAATGGATGTTAAGACAGCTTTCTTGCATGGGGATTTGCATGAGGAAATTTACATGGTGCAGCCGGAAGGCTTTGAAGAAAAGGGCAAAGAGCATTTAGTTTGCAAGCTAAAGAAGAGTCTCTATGGTCTTAAGCAAGCGCCTAGAGAACGGTATCAGAAGTTTGATGCTTTCATTCGGTCCTAGGGTTTTAGAAGGAGTGAAATTGATCATTGCCTCTACACTAAAAGGGCTAAGGATAATAGCCTGATAATCCTGGCACTATATGTGGATGATATGCTATTGGCTAGCAAGAATACTTATGAGCTAGATGCATTAAAGGCCAAGTTGCATGAGGCCTTTGATATGAAGGATTTGTGATTTGCAGGTCATATTCTTGGTATGCGCATCACGCGTGATCGGAGTAGGAAACTCCTTTGGCTTTCACAAAAAGAGTATGTTACAAAAGTATTTGCAGCATTTCAATATGGAGGGGGGGAAGGCAGTGAGTACTCCATTGCCTCCATATGTGAAACTGAGTCATACAGATAGTCCCAAATCAGATGAGGAGAGGGCCATGATGGCCAAGGTTCCTTATGCATCAGCGGTTGGGAGTCTTATGTATGCTATGATAGCTACTAGACCAGACATTGCATTTGCAGTGGGAGTTGTTAGCCGGTATATGGCTAATCCAGGAAAGAGGCATTGGGAGGTAGTTAAGTGCATCATGATGTACATGAAGGGTAGCAAGGAGATGTGCATCTGCTTTGGTAAAGGAGACATGCGTGTACTTGGGTACACAGATTCAGACTATGCATGGCATGTGGATAGTAGGAGATCCACTTCTGGTTATGTGTTCACCTTTGCAGGTGGTGCAGTGTCGTGGATGTCTCGCACACAAAAGTGCATTGCTTTGTCTACCACAGAGGCTGAGTATGTTGCAGCCACAGAGGGTTGCAAGGAGGCTATATGGCTTGATCGGCTAGTGGGAGATTTGGGGATTCATAGAGGTGTATCGACATTGCATAGTGATTCCATGAGTGCTATTCAGCTAGCATGGAATCCGGTCTTTCATGCAAAGACCAAACACATTGAGGTCAGGTAGCATTTCATCAGGGAGGTACTTGAGGACAAGCGCATAGAGCTTGTCAAGGTTCATACAGATGATAACCCTGCAGATATGCTGACGAAGAGTCTACCTAGTCAGCGGTTTGAGTATTGTCGTGTATTGATGGGCATTGGATAGTATGCTCACTAATTGTTCTCCCTTAAAGGCATATTGTCCTTTAAGTGGGAGGTTGTGGGGGTTAAAGGTCACTATGCCTTTACCCCGGTTATGTACAATACTCAAACACACATATAAATGAATGAAAAAGAAGATTAGGGTGGTTCCGCACCCACCAAAACTTGTGTGGCTCTCTCTCTCTCTCTCTCTCCTTCTTCCGTTCTTGCTTCCGTTGAGAGCACTCTCAGGGTGCAGCAATGGCTGCATGTGAGGTAGCTTGGTTGCATAAGCTACTTTATGATATGCATCAGGGCCGGTTGTCATTTATTGTGACAACATGAGTAGTATACATTTGGCAAAGGACCCAGTCTTTCATGCTAGAACAAAGCACATTGAGGTGCATTATCACTATGTGCGGGAGAAGGTTTTACTAGGTCTTATTGATCTAGTTTATGTCAGCACAGAGGATCAGGTAGCTGACATATTCACGAAAGCATTGGGCACAGAGAAGCTGCGCAAGTTCAGAGACCTGCTTGGTGTGCAGGAATTGGGATTGAGCTCGAGGGGGAGTGTTGAGATATCGAGCTCCACTCGCGATATGCCAGGGTGACTGTTGTGCATTTATGTCACCGACTTGTTAGCTGGAGATGCGGTTGGTACACCGTCCATGAATAATAGCTGGATGACAGCTATCCTTATCTAC
The DNA here is from genome assembly GCF_047967505.1 of Dipteris shenzhenensis. NCBI lineage: Eukaryota > Viridiplantae > Streptophyta > Polypodiopsida > Gleicheniales > Dipteridaceae > Dipteris > Dipteris shenzhenensis. The sequence goes on along the minus strand of NC_141626.1, from coordinate 48,576,789 downwards.
TCTAGTTTGTGGCTCAGTTAGTATGCCACATTAGTTAGTTGAGTTTGGTTTGAGACCCACATATAGGGTTCTTCTAATTTCTTTGTACTAGAGTTTTTTTGGCTTTCACAACTAAGAAGAGGAAAATTGTTTTTCAGCCTCCACCTTTGTGTGTATTCCCCCATTGTGCATGTGAGAAAGCCACAAGTGAGACTCCTTCCCTCTCTCCCACTATCTTCACAAGGATTTAGGATTTAGGTTTAGAAGTTGATCTAGATTTTTAAATAATTAGTAAAGTAGATTATTGAGAAGAGACTAATGTTCTTTATAATGGTTGTTACAGCTTATTTGTAAAGGAAACTCACAAAGGAGATGGCTACAAAATTTATTCCGGGGATGGAGGTGATTCTATGTTGCAAAAGAGAAGTAGTTGCATTTGCTACAATCCATGAAAGTGATCCAAATTCTATTTGTCACTTTAGAAGACTTGGCAAAGATAAGGTGGCAGTTATTGTATCAAGGATTCTTAGTGCACATGTTGAGCTAAAGCATAAGTGTGGGGATATGGAAATTCTTGGAGATGTTATGCCCTATAAAATTTCCAACAAAGCATTTATTGCATGGGAGAGAGATGAGACTTATCCAACACATGTCATCAGGAATACAAAGTGTATATCTTTAGAGTGGGAGATATTTTACAAATGTTATCATTTGCAAATAAGAATATAGCAGAAGGTCAAGTCTTGGGATTTGAACAAGTGGAACATTGGACATTTGTGCAGATGAGAATTCAAAAAGTTACTGATGATGGTATGCATGATAACTCAATGTCATTGGATGGTCCCTACTATGAGGTAGGTAAGGATTTGAGATGGAGCATGCAATTTTTAAAGATTGGAAAGACTCAGCATGTGGTTTTTAATGATAAACATAATGTATACTACAACATCAAAGAATTGAAAGAATATGCCAATGTTACAAGCTCTATTCCTTCAGAGATGGATGATTCCAATGCACTCAACTACTATAGCACTGACGTTTTATCAGAAGTCGATGAGTTCATTGGTACCGAGAAAGAAAAATATTTCACAAGTGATGCCTTGTCCGGGTTGGATGAGTTCATGCACATTGAGAACTTGGGCAAAGATGTCAAAAGTGACATATTTTCAAGCATGGATGGCTTCATGGATACTGATAAAGTTCTTGGAGTCAAACCAAGTAACTATGGAATTATGGAAATCATGCACGATAGTATGAGTGATGTTCTCTCTGGAGTAGAGGAGTTTCAAGACTATGGAGTTATGAAATCCATAGAAAGTGCATCAATGAGTGATGTTCTCTCAGGAATAGATGAGTTTGAAGATCATTCTGGACACTCTATCACCACTGACTATGGAGTTATGAAATCCATAGAAAGTGCATCAATGAGTGATGTTCTCTCAGGAATAGATGATATTGAAGATCATTTTGGACACTCTAATGCCATTGTGACAAGTGGTTCTACGATTGTATCAAAAGTAGGGATGAGATCAACAAAGGACTATTCGGTATTTGACTTTGATTGTGAAATAGTTAATGTTATAAATGGTTTGACGAGTGTATCAAAAGCAAGGATGACATCAACAACGGAATATTTAGTATTTGACTGTCAGAGTGATAATATCAAGGATGCAACATCTCATGAAAACAATGTGACAAATAAATCTTACAAGGAGAACTACACAAATCCAAATAAGATGTATAGAAGGTCCCAAAACGGACATATAGATGCATGAAAAGACAACGAGTCCAGGCAGATCCAGAAAAGCAACCAAAGAGAATAAGAGTAATGAATGAAGATGTTATGTTAAAAGCAATGCGATCTACATGTTGTAAGCGTATATGTATGCGATCCATTAACTTATATGACATCAAGGGTTGTAGAGAACATGTCTAGCAAAGGAAAGGAAGCAGAAGAAATGAATACCTACTCATGAGATTGTCTTGCTTTCTTGTAAATGATAAGAGAAGGCAAAGTTTAGGACAACAGATAAGGCCTCTTATAAATGGAAAAAGTATTTGCAATAATGCATATTGCATTATTATAGGATTATCACATGGCACATATTGGAATTTGGCTAATAAAGCAAAGTATGGAGTTAAATTTGACATTCATGGAAACATAGGAAGGCCCAAAACAAGAGCCTCAACGGTTGCGGCAACAGAAATTTTGAAAGATTACATTTATGAAAATGCTTTACCGCAACCCCATCTATCAGAAATGCATCTTCCGATAGGTTTGACCAAAAAAGAAGTATTTAACTCTATTGGAGAAACACAGAGGCAAAGAAGGCATGCACCGGCATCTTTTCATACTTTGTATACTCTTTGGAAAAAAAGCTTTGGACATGTTAAAATCCCAAAGAGGCAAAAAATTCCAAAGTGCAACAACTGTGATGATCTAAAGCGAGCACTTGAGAGTGCAACATCTCCAAAACAAAAAGAAGCTTACAAAAAAGGGAGAGAATTTCATCATGGACTTGTTCGACATTCTAGAATAAAATATGCATTTTGGAAGGAGCAAGCTATATTTCACCCAAATGAGTACATGTGCGTTATTGTAGATGGTATGGATCAAAATACAACAACATTACCTCGATTCGTTAACATTCCACCTAAGCTACAAGGAAAATACTTTTTAAAGACACATCTATGTGGAGTGTTAGTGCACAGATTTAAGTTTTTTGTAGACATATGGATTGATTCCTTGCATCTACATCATAGCAATCAAGTTGTAACATCTGTTATGAAGGCAATTCACAATGTACATGCAGAAAAAGGTCACCTACTAGTAACTTTGAGAGTACAAGTAGACAATTGTGGATGAGAGAATAAGAACCTACTCTTCTTTGCATTTTGCTCAATGCTAATTGCTCATAGAATCTTCAATGAGATTGAAGTTGGGTTTTTGTTGGTTGGGCACACATATGAGGATACCGATCAGGTATTTAGCACGGTTTCAAGAGAACTAAAACATAAGGACATGGAGACGATGGATGACTTGATAAGAAAATGTGGGAGGCAAGTTGGTGGCCATAAGGAAGGAATAATATGCTCAATGGTTGAGAGGATGTATGATTGGAAGAGCTTTATTCTACCTTTCATACAAAAAGGTGGTGATGCCCTGATAGGTCATAGCACTCCACACTAATTTCGCTTTTTCTTAAAGGATGAAAAACCAGTGATGCAATGGAAACAATATTCTCTTGATACAAAATGGGAACCTAAAGAACCTTACTTTCTCTTAACTTCAATCCCAAGAAAAGAAATGCATCCAACATGGGCTCCTATAAAAGAATTCAACAAGAAATCCAAAGGTGAAATAGAAGGCTGAAAAGCTTTTATTACATACAAAGAGGAAATGCTTCGAAGATTTCCGGATTAGAAGCCCTCTTGGAAGGAACACACTACTGTTGTAATTAGCAAGACCTACCAATTGATAAAGGACCTTGCAAAAATGCGTGAAGATGATATTAAGGCAGAATGGCCTTTATTTTGGCCAAATGTTGGTAATGACTTGGGTCTAGCATGTGGTCTCTTTGAAAATGAGTTTGAATCGTTGCTCCCATGTCCATATTGTGGACCCAAGAAGAGAGAGTTTATGCCACAAATAGACATAGATGTCCATTGTTTTGTTGCAAATCGACCATCGAATGATGAACATGAGAACGTGAAGTTTTGGGTTGCAAAAGTAGTTGACGTGAGCATGGATGACCGGGGGAGAGCTACAACATTTACAACAGTATGGTATGAGCCAAGGGGTAGGAAGGAGAACCAAGATAACAATACATTCTATAGTAGTTGTCTGAAAAAGGAATGGGTCCCAAACCATGATGCAATTTCAAGACTTTCCACAGAGATCGTCATAGTATCCTAGAAATGGGTGGTAGCAAGCTAAGGGTGTCCAGTTTTTGTTCACTCCCCAATCCTAAGGAGGTGGAAAAACAAGCCTTTTTGCACACAAAAATGCAAATCTCACCTACTTCCCTATGGATCTAGTCTTTGAAGTCTTCTGACACAACATCACACTTGCTATTGTGCACACAATCGTATAGTCTGATCAAAAATTCGATGCACACACAAAAAATTTATTTGTGTCACACGGCATGGTTCCAGGGTGGTCACACGTTTGTCATGAACAAAGAGTGTCATATTAAATTCTAAATTTCTCACTCATTTTAGATTAAATGTTATTGAAACTTTGTAAGTGGTCTCTTTGCATTATGTAGAGCTTAACTTGATTTATTGGTAATTTTTTGAATGATTTATCTAATTATAAATAATTATTTATAATAAATAAAGTCATAAAATACATGCATTTTAGTAGCACACCACATTTTTTTAGTATTTTGAATAATTAAGCAAATCCAATTCGGTGGAAGGTTAGTAGGCACATAAGGGTGTGTGATTGAATCATCAAATCCCAAATCCAACGGTTAGATTTAGGAAGATTGAAGTTTAATTTTTACTTTTACTCCTCAGAGGTAGGCTAGGAGCATCACCGATCCTAGTGGCAAGCCTTTGGAGTCTGCATGCTGCCCATGTGGAAGGCTGAGTCATCAAAACCATGCCACGTTGTTAGACCACGTGGTGCCATCTCATCAAGCAGATGTGACATCACTCCTTGCCATGTCACCTTACATTGCCACACGTGCTGCCACATGTGCCACCTCATCATTCCACATCATCAGCCATGTGATCACACAATGCCACCTTGGCATACCTCCTCAACCTTGCCACATCACCAATCCCTCCACCTCAATTTGTCATGTCAATCTACCACCTCATGAATGCCAACTCATCATGCCACATCACCTTTCAATGTCATCGAAGAGGCCCAGTACCACATCATGACCATGCAGGAAGAGACTATATTACCACATCATGACCATGCATGGTGCCACATCAGCCAGATGTATACACATGACGATGTGCGATGCATACAATACCTCGATCGAGGTACATATGCTGGGTGAGGCATACAATACCTCGTTCGAGGTATGTGACCGAGGACACCTAGGGATACCTCGATCGAGGTTCATACATACATGCGCAATGCACTAAATACCTCGATTGAGGTATAAGGTCTGATCGGGGCTCTAGGCATAGCAGACCTCTCCACCAAAACTAAGCCAATTAGTATCAATCTTAGCACCTCTCCACCAATAATAATGAAGAGCAATCTAAGAGCAATCTAGTGGATGAGTTGAGGCTCTCTATAAGACACCACGTTTTGGTTCATTTCACCCATTCTTAGCCATTCTTGCCTCCTCATCACTTTGTCAAAGCCACCTTCCATCCTACTTTCATTGAGAATGGGTTCTCAAAGCCGTAGAGCTAGTAGACGTGAAAGATGTAGGAACCCCCCCCCAAATCTCATTGACGAGGAGCGCAAGTGGAAGGCTCGTGAGCGCAAGAGAGCCTCTAGAGCTCGAGCTCGCGCTGCCACCACTGATCCACCTCCAGCTCTACCTCTACATCCCACCTCCACCCCCACCCCCACCTCCATTGTCCCCCCATGCTCATCCGCTCCCCTACCTCTAGCCTCCGCCCTTCCCCTAGCCACCTACATTTTGGCCTCCACCTCTACCTCTTCCCCCTCCACCCTCCCCCCTCCCCCTCCCCCCGCTCCGCTTGGCGCCTCCCTTCCCCCGTCCACCCTACCATCTCCCATTGATCCCCTTGCCCCACCTTGCAGTAGCAGTGTTGCTTCACGACGTGACTTGCCGAAGTCCACTATCCGTCGTCGTACTAGCAAGATTATGCAGTCTTTTTTTTGTGACCTCACGCCAGCTTCACAGTCTTCTCTTCTTACATCCCTGATTGATCACCCTGACTTGGTAGAGTGTAGGAGGCTTGCTGGTCTTGGTGCACGTAGAGATAGGGTTGTATCTAGCGAGGTCCTTAGCAGTGTTCGACGTTCCTATGCTTCTATTAAGCATAGGAACTCTAGTGATGCCTTGGCAGCACGTCGTGCTATTGTGGCTGCCATTAGTAGACCTCATATGATAGGCCATGTGCGTACCGCTTCACGTCTTCTTCAGATTGCACCGTGCACATTGCGAGCAGCATCATTAGGAGGCAGAGTCTAGAGGATAGTGAGACTGATGCTCTTTGGGCTTCGAGTGGTCGTGCACCTCGCAGCGATCGATTGTTGGATGATTCCACTAGGTCCTTCATACAACAGTTTTCGGAGGAGCATTGCAGAGCATCCCCGGTGTTCAAGAAGGCATTGTGGAAGAGGGTGTCACGCAGCGTGTACATTGAGCATGGTGCATGTTTTTTGGAGTGTACCCAGACTGAGTTGTACACTCAGTTTGTAGAGGCGCACCCGGAGTTCAAGATTGGGTAGAGGTCATTTGAGCGATGCAGGCCATGGTTTGTGCGATGCTCTCAGGAGCGTGACACATGCTGTTGTCGCTACCATGTGGATTTTGGATTGATGTATGACGTATTCCGTTCCCTTGATGGTCATAGGGGAGTGGTTCCTACTAGCCCTCGCGACTTCATTCATTCCATATTGTGTACACGAGATGGTGATGCTTTATTCCACTCCCTTGATTGTGTGGAAGGCACGTGTACTTTGTGTGGTGACTTTGCTAGAGTGCCACGAGTTGCACTAGATATTTGTGATGTGCAGATGGTTCGTTGGCAGCAGTATGAGTACTGTACCTTGACATTAGATGGTGGTGCACAGTCGAGGAGGTTGCAGCTTGTGGGGAAGGAGACACCACGTGTTGTATTCATTGACTGTTTTCGAGGGAAGCTGTACCGCTACATACGCCACTCGCACACTGCGAAATGGGAGGATCGTCAATTTCGTGCATGTTTGAGGACATTTCCTATAGGGGTGGTTGTCTCAGTGGTGGACTTTGTGGAGAATTACACCTTTGCACCACAGCATGAGATCCAATCGGAGTATTATTTCTCCGAACAGGTGACGTGTGATTGAGTATTGATTTTTTCCCCGCCTCATTATATTGAATTATTTCAAGTCATTTTTTTTTTTCAATGCCATATTGCAGGTTGCTATATTTGTGCACATTAGCTATCGTCATGCATAGGCTCATGTGGATGGCATTGATAGCACCATGGACTCACGCATCATTGTGCGAGAGTATCACTTCTACATTAGTAATGATCGATCGCATGATGCCCATTTTGTGCAGCATTGCTTCACTTTGCATGATAGTTTCTTGAGGGATCATGGTGTCACATGGCAGCGGCACTGGATCTGGTCAGGCGGTTGCGGTGGTCAGTTCAAATCTGCTAGACAGTTTTATTGGTTCTGTAGATGGCACCGTGAGACAGGCATTCCGATCACATGGAGCTACTTCGAGACAGGGCACCATAAGGGAGAGCACGATGGTGCAGGTGCTTGCGTGAAGCGTGCTTTGCGTCGATACCAGTTGCATCACAGTGCCGATCGCTTCAAGGATGCACATGATGTGGTGCGGTGGTGCAGCCAGCACTTATCCACTAGTGCTACGTCCTCATTTCAGTCGCGTGACGATAGGGTGGTGAGCCGGTATTTTTGGTGCGTGGACATTGGGAGTCTTGATCGGTCGAGGCCTTTTGATTGTCGTTCTGTGCCTGGCACTCTTGATTTCCATTCCATCAGGAGTGTAGGTGAGTCTCACCCCACGATCTTTTCTCGACGGTTTGCATGGTTTTGCTCTGCATGCATTGATGATGATTGGGGAGGGTGCTCCATGATACCATGGGCCGATCCATGGGTACGGCGAGTGCTTTCTCCCTTCCAGCCTTGGGAGGAGATACATGATGATCAGGATGCGGGATTCAGTTCCTCTAGAGATTATGACCAGCTTACAGATATTTTGCGTATTGGTGATATCTTCGCGGTTATTGCTTCGGAGGGCAATGAGGAGGGTGTGGATTATTACTTGTTGCGATGCTCTATGCTGAAGAGTGTGCTGAATGAGAATACAGTGGATGGGCATGGGATGCACTTCAATGCTCATAGCATGATCGTAGGTGGCCACTATTTTCAGCAGATACAGAGGCGTGGTCGCTATATTGAGTTCCAAGAGTACATGGCGGATCAGGACGCATACATGTATTCTCATCTTGTTGTTGGGATCAAGATTACTTTGAGTCGTGTTCGCACTCGCAAGGCGACATCCACTCCACGATGGCGCCTTGCAGTGGCGGATCACGAGAGCATACTTGCAACTATTGGCATGAGAGCTGATCCTGAGGAGTAGCACATTACATATCATATTTTTTGGGATCATCAGTTGATCAGATTGATTTTTATTGGGTATCACTAGTTGATTACACTTTTTTGTATTCGATATGTATAGGCTCACTGTGTGACCGTACCATTGTAATTTTCATGGACTCATATTTTGTATTTCACTATGATGGCTGTATACACGTTCATACACATCATTGTATTAGATTCTATTTTTAACATGATGTCCGATGTCTTCTCAATGGGATTTGTTGTGTTTGTAATACAAAAAATTGTTTATTAGTAGTAATGTTGTAATTTGTTTTGTGCATTAGGACATTTTAAAAACGTGACTAAGAAAATTCGCGCACGTACTAACGAAATACGCGTGTGGACTTGCTTGTTGGGGATGAAACTTCGCACGACTCTTAGGCCACCCTAGACATACATCCACGCGATATTTGGTCTGAATTGATTTGGTGTGCACCACGTGGAAGGTACAATGCGTACATTTTTACAATCCCTACTAGCACTCGTGACTACGTATGAGCTATGGCGCATGTACTAACGAAATGTGCGTGTGGACTTATCTGTTGGGAATGAAACTTCGCACGACTCTTAGGCCACCCTAGACATACATCCATGCAAGATTTGGTCTCCAACTTATTTGGTATGCGCCACGTGGAAGGTATAATGCGTACATTTTTACAATCCCTACTAGCACGACTACGTGTGAGAAATGGCGCACGTACTAACCAAATATGCATGTGGACTTATCTGTTGGAGATTAAACTTTGCACGGCTCTTAGGCTACCGTAGACGTACATCCACGCAAGATTTGGTGCCCAACTGATTTGGTATGCGCCACATGGAAGGACAGCTGTGTACATTTTTACAATCCCTACTAGCACGACTACGTATGAGCTATGGCGCATGTACTAACGAAATACGCATGTGGATTTATCTGTTGGGAATGAAACTTCGCACGACTCTTAGGCCACCCTAGACATACATCCACGCAAGATTTGGTCTCCAACTTATTTGGTATGCGCCACGTGGAAGGTATAATGCGTACATTTTTACAATCCCTACTAGCACGACTACGTGTGAGAAATGGCGCACGTACTAACCAAATATGCATGTGGACTTATCTGTTGGAGATTAAACTTTGCACGGATCTCAGGCTACCGTAGACGTACATCCACACAAGATTTGGTGCCCAACTGATTTGGTATGCGCCACATGGAAGGTACAATGCATACATTTTTACAATCCCTACTAGCACGACTACGTATGAGCTATGGCGCATGTACTAAGGAAATACGCGTGTGGACTTATCTGTTGGAAATGAAACTTCGCACGACTCTTAGGCTACCGTAGACGTACATCCACGCAAGATTTGGTGCCCAACTGATTTGGTATGCGCCACATGGAAGGACAGTTGCGTACATTTTTACAATCCCTACTAGCACTCGTGACTACGTATGAAAAATGGCGCACGTACTAATGAAATACGCATGTGGACTTATCTGTTGGGGACGAAACTTCACACGCCTCTTAGGCTACCCTAGACGTACATCCACGCAAGATTTGGTCTCCAACTGATTTGGTATGCGCCATGTGGAAGGACAAATGCATACATTTTTACAATTTCTACTAGCATGACTAAACCCTAAACCCTAAACCCTAAACCCTGGACCCTAAATCCTAAACCCTGTTGGGCACGAAACTTCACACGCCTCTTAGGCTATCCTAGACATACATCCACGCAAGATTTGGTCTCCAACTGATTTTGTTTGCGCCACGTAGAAGCAATCCCTACTAGCACGGCTAAACCCTAAACCCTAAACCCTAAACCCTGGACCCTAAATCCTAAACCCTGTTGGGGACGAAACTTCACACACCTCTTAGGCTACCCTAGATGTACATCCACGCAAGATTTGGTCTCCGACTGATTTGGTTTGCGCCACGTAGAAGCAATCCCTACTAGCACGACTAAACCCTAAACCCTAAACCCTAAACCCTGGACCCTAAATCCTAAACCCTGTTGGGGACGAAACTTCACACGCCTCTTAGGCTACCCTATATGTACATCCATGCAAGATTTGGTCTCCGACTGATTCGGTTTGCGCCATGTAGAAGCAATCCCTACTAGCACGACTAAACCCTAAACCCTAAACCCTAAACCCTGGACCCTAAATCCTAAACCCTGTTGGGGACGAAACTTGACACGCCTCTTAGGCTACCCTAGACGTACATCAACGCAATATTTGGTCTCCAACTGATTTGGTTTGTGCCACGTAGAAGCAATCCCTACTAAACCCTAAACCCTAAACCCTAAACCCTGGACCCTAAATCCTAAACCCTGTTGGGGATGAAACTTCACATGCCTCTTAGGCTACCCTAGATGTACATCCATGCAAGTTTTGGTCTCCAACTGATTTGGTTTGCGCCACGTAGAAGCAATCCCTACTAGCACGACTAAACCCTAAACCCTAAACCCTAAACCCTGGACCCTAAATCCTAAACCCTGTTGGGGACAAAACTTCACACGCCTCTTAGGCTACCCTAGATGTACATCCACGCAAGATTTGGTCTCCAACTGATTTGGTTTGCGCCACGTAGAAGCAATCCCTACTAGCACGAATACACGTTAGCGTACGACCAAAGTCAAAAGAAAATAGTAAAATTAAATTGTGGCCTAACATGTCACACCTTCCTTGTACTCCCATACATGAGTAGAGTTTAAAAGGGAGAAGTGGGATTGTTAATATGTGTATATTTTTTTGGTGCATAGCCACAACAACCCTTTCTTTTTACATAAACCAAATACCAACACTTTTCCTTATACCAACCGCCAATCCTTTCTCTTGTACATAAACCACTAAATGCAAAAGAAAATAATGAAATAAAATGGTGGGCTAGCATGCCACACCTTCCTTGTATTCCCGTATACATGCATTAATTGCCAATTGTGTTGATTTCTCTTCTTTATGTTCATTATCTTTTATACATGCATAATAATTAGATTGGTGCATTGGCAAATGTCATATTAAGGAAATTGAAATAGTCCTTAGAAACTTGGAAGGCATATGCGATTGTGATTTGGAAGGCACATGTGATTGTGGTTCGAATATGACAAATAATTAGGTCTTGTTTTCTTTGATCACCAATTAGCACAAGTATTGTTAACAATAAGAGACAAATTAAACACTGAGTCATAATAAATAACAGCAAAATCATGCAAAGGACAAGTCTAACTCCATTTTTGAAAAAAATCCCCAAAAAATTTATATTTTTTAAAAATTGTAGGGACAAAATATACGCTTCATGTTAATAATATTAAAAAACTAGAATTGTGAAAAAAGAATGCATAAAATATTACTTATATTTTATTGCAGAACCTAAAAATGTCTAGTATTATCATTTGCAAAAAGTATTCTCTCCTTTAATTTAAAAAACATGACAAATTGCAAAGGAGAAGAAACTGCTTCATTCAACTAAGAGAGTTGCTAGAGCTTTTTCTTTGAAATACCAATCGTTTTCTATGCAAGTGCCCATATCAAATCCATATACAAGAATTTCTACACCCTACAAACTAAGCATGTCCACACATTGGTGATTTCTCGAATTTTTTCCTTTTGTCATGTTGTTTAAGTATCTCTAGATCACACATTCCCTCAAGTTCATTGGTGTTGAAAGAATTTTTATCAATTGATTTACACATAGGTAACAACATTGCCCTCGGAGTCATGGATAAGTTTTGTACCAATATACATTTCTAGAATACTTTTTGTAAATAGCATAAATTGAAAGTTGGTAAAATTGATGTTACTTTAATATCTAATTTCATTTGATGAAACAATTTTACATTGGGCTATGGCATTGTCTAAAAAAAGTAATTTTCTTTTTATACAAATTAGTTTATCAAATGGTTGAATTTCAACATATTTTGATATTAAGATCGGAAGGCTAGATTTGGAAGCATGAATATGACAATAGTTGTCTTTTTGAAAAATTGATGAAAATTTGGATTTTGAAACACACTTTATTGACAAACATGAATAGAATAAAATTTTTGTTTAAAAAATGAAAAACTTTTATCAGCAAAATAAAATTTTCATCCAAAAAAAGATGAATTTTGATATGTTTAATGTTTAATGTTTACAATTAATGTTTAATGTTTACAATTACTTCACATGGCATTCTTTTTTAAATACCTTATGTATTAAACAAACTATAAACTGAGATAAACTGAGATAAACAAAGTGTGAAGAACATCATGAAAGTACGAAAATGCTCATACATCATAAAAGTGGGAACAATATCATGAAAGTACCAAAATGAATCTATACATCATCATCATCATGCTGCAAAAGTGCATCCCTATACAAGAAACGTGTGAAGCCTAAACAATCAATCTGAATCCGAATTTGATAACTCTACATATGATCCTCTAGTGGAACGCTGACGTGGTTCCTGTATGACTCGCTGCCCAACCGTCCGCTGTGTGCCCTCGGGCAAAGCCAGCTCAGATGGGCCAGCCTCATCACCTGCATGAGATGGGCCAGCCTCATCCTGATGAAGAGGAGGGCATGCTGCACGTGCCACTACTGCCATCTCTGCCTCCCTCGCCTCCTCTATGTACGCGCGTCTCAGCTCCCATAGCCGTGCATCTGCGAATACTCATGCCTCAAATCTAGCGCGAGTAATCGTCTCTACATGTGAAAGACGCTGGTCTCGGCCCCGCCCTAGCTGCTGCTCCACCCACTGCTGCAATGATGTCTGCAGCTCTGCCTCTCGCTCAATCCGGCGTGCCTCCTCCGCTCGTGCCTCGTCACCTGGCATGAAATCACCGTACGAAAAGCGTCGTGGAACGCATGATGCAACCACCGATGTATCCGCACCCTCCTGCATCAACAATGCTCTCTGTGCCTCCTCCCTGTAGTGCTCTGTCAAGACTACACGGGCGAATGGATCAACAGCCTGACGATGACTAGGATATAGATCATCCATGCCCAGTCCTCTGTATGTCGCCACATCAATGTCAGCAAAGCACACAGGGCACACTGAACGTGCCACCATGTGGCGGGTCATGCAATGGAGATGTGCGATGTGGCCGCACCCTAGTCCAAACCACCCTACGGTGTCAAAGTCCTCGTGGCAGAGGACACAAGTGGCAGTAGGAAGCCTCGCTACGACTACTGCGTCTATAGGTGTCCTAGTCGGCACATCTACAGGAGGAGCAGGGTATAGGGCCACACTGGGGTCGATCCTATGGCGCGACAGATCACGACTAATATGCCTCAACTGCAAAATATAGTGCTCTGCGCGATGGTATGCTATGCGTGTCCGAATCCTCTACTCCTCCAAATCTGTCTGCAACAGTCGTATGCGAGACTCCATCTCCTGACGCAATAGATGTGCCTGCAATGCAAACATGTCGCGTACATGGTGAGAATTAACCAAAAAACTTCAGTTCAAAACACGCTACAAAAAAATAAACTAACATAATCAAAATAACTAACCTCATCCCTAGACTCGGCCAACACAGCCTCCAACTCTGCAATCCGTCTGTCTCGAGCCTCCAACTCGTGCTGAGGCACCGTAGATGTGGGAGGTGTTGTAGATGTGGGATGCTCCATCGATGATCGAGGTGGGGGAGGTGGAATCGCAATAGATCTCGATAGGGCAGAGACCATGTGCTGCAAGGATGATGCCACTGAATGAACATCCCCCCTAATCTGTCCTCCCACCGCTCGCAATGCCGGTGCAGGGATGGTGTGCAACTCTGGTCCCTCGCGTCGACGTCAAACACCTATAATCTGATGCTCCTGACGCCCCATCCTACCACGTCCCGCTCCTGATCCTGGACGGGTACTGAGGTAGTCCACCCGATGACCAAGGACAAACTCAGCGTAAAGCTGCATGGCAAACGACCTGGCTATCTGACGGTTGTGAGGCAATCGACCACCATTCGCAGCAAGATATCTCGGATAAATGTGTGCTGCTATGATGGGGTGCCTACACCGTAAAATATGCAAGGGGAGCCCTGATCGTGGTCGCATCGCCTCGGTGTGACCATCCCAAAACATGTCCTCCAAGGCCTCCCTGTGATGTGACTCCCGCTCAAACAACTGTCGAATGGCTCTCCAATCCAAGCCACCACCAGTGATCTCCGCCTCAGCCTGTGCCTGAAAGCTATCCACAACGTTCTCAACTGTGTCCAATCAACTCAGAGCCTCAATAACTGAATCCAGGCTCTGAATCCAGGCTCGCAACCAAGTGAGGGGGTGCCCTAGCATCCTGCAGTGCCCTCATCTCAGCTCTCAGCATCTCTATCTGCATACGAATAGTGGTGCTAGAACCTGTGCGCTGGCTGGCGCATGCACAAAAAAAACACATGGAAATTATTATTCTATTTGGGTAATGAAAATAATATTCTATTCAATATGACTTATAATCTATTTACGTAATGAAAACTATTTGTACGTACTCCCTGATGAGGTAGATCCTATGCACCTACCGGTAGATGGGCCAAATGTGTGGCTCAATATTAATCAATATTATTAATAATTCTTAATTTTGATTAGAATTTTTTCACTCTAGTCGTTGCATTTTAAAACTTAGATGTCTCAAATATTTTTTCCTTATATGTTTCCCTTTTTTCACTTTTTATCCAATATGAAACTTTTCCACATGTGGTGTAAGGACCACATTGTCCACTAATGGCCCCTATACTAAGGACAGATAGTGGAGAGGTTTGGTTAATAAAACCTTATTTGAATGCTTTACTGCCTTGGGTTTGCAATAGATATGGAGGAGATAGAAGGATACCTAATACATTACTTTGAACGATACACAAGCAAGGCGCATCTAGTATTTCTCAGACTACACATTAAAAAAGAGAGCAGGTTCACACTATAGACCTTTTAAAGTGAGAACTTTGAGAAAATAATTAAGCCTTTTCAATATTATCTATTTTGGTTGGGCAATCCACCTCAACTAGTGGCCATTCCTATAGATCATCACTTGGTCCAAGACATTTTGTATAAGACTCACTCGACTTCTAGTTGTAAAAATAGTTTTGGAATGAGATCATCCACATACGTAGCAACAAGAAAGGGCACAAGATCCCTAGAAGAGGATTCAAAAACTTTGAAAATTAAATCCTTGGATGTCCCTATGCAATGGGAAGGGTTGCATATGATAACTAATGTTAATTTTGGTTGAGCTCAAGTAATAAGCGTCACCGTTGCCTATGGTTGGACTAGCAAGAAAGAGACCACCCTTGCTTACAATGAAACTAGCATATAATTCCTTGAGCATGTGGTTGACATTCCATGTGTGACATAGTTTCAACGAGGGAAAGGAGATATGTAGCATCCATACTATTTTGGTTATGAGGTGGTTCACGTGATTATTGTTACAAAGTCTTTTTGGGAAAACATCTTAGTCATTTGTAAAAGACAAGATAAATGTTGTTAACATTAGTCATAGGTTTCCCTACAGTGCAAAAAGGGATGTATGTGTGCCACATGGCGAGCTGCCATGAAGCAAACAACATGGAATGGGATGCTTCAAATGTCGACTCTTGAAGGTTATGGAGTTCTCTCTCTCTTAAGTCGATTTGAGGCTGCTCAACTCAGACAAATGTTATGCAACATGGATTTCTCTCTTCAACTAGATCCACCCGACAAAATTTTCCTCAACACAATGAATATTGACTTCATTTCAAAGTTTGGCATTTCAAAAATAGCTCCTCACCAATCCTTATAGTGGCCCATACTATTATCTATGATCATTAAGGGATGATTAGGAGAGATTCAGTCATTAACAGGCTCTATTTGAACTTAGGTCTATAGTTGATCAAAACACTTGCATATATTAGCATGAATGTGGAATGAATATAGATCCACTAGAGTCCCATGTGCAATGAATGTTAGGTATTCTAGTTAAACTTTTAGTTTCTCTATGGCGTATTTCTTTCTTCTTATACATATAAGAGTAGTAGATGAATTATGGAACTAGACAACAAACATGATCAAAGTGCTAGATCTAAAGCATGCCATAGTGATAGCATAAGAATCTCAAACAGTTTATAGGCACAGACCGTAATATTCGAGTTCTTGAAGACCCATCCAAATATTCTCAATCTTGTAATATTCTTTTTTCAGTTATGCTAGAGTCTATGCATAACTTAGAAGAATTAGACATTTGCAAACTATTCCATGTCTTCTTAAGGTCTAAGCCACTATTTCATGTCTTCTTAAGGGATATTGAAGATTTGGACTAAGCCACTATCTAGGCATTTCCAAGCTATAGCCTTATCATGCATGCTTAGTCTAATCAATCTATTGACTAATAGGGGACATATGCCTTCAACATATTTCCTAGTAGAATCGATCCTTACTAATTGCCAAATAGTTAAAGGATGATTTATCATTAGTAATTTCCCAATATATTAGGGATGATTACCCAAGCTTAAACTTAGTTTCCTTCTAAAGAACTTGCTTGTCCCAAAGTGTCTAGTCAACTTCAAGCTTTGGTCACCAACCATGTCACTAGTCAATCTTTAATGTCCAACTCCAATAGTTGACTAGTAGGTTTATGTTTGTGTATTAATTTGATAAGTCGAGCGAGTCTTATACAAAATGTCTTATTAATTTGATAAGTCGAGCGAGTCTTGTGCCTCATTAAACGTTTTTTAAATTTAAAATTTTCACATTTTAAATTTTAAATGTCATAATTCAAAAATTAAAAAAAAATTTACAAATGCATTTCAAATTTATAAATACTTTATAATTATTCCTATGAACGTTTTTTTATTTAATAAAAATAGCTCTATTTAAAAAAAAAAATCTCATTTTCACATTTTAAATAAAAAATGTCGTAATTTATAAATTTCAAAAAAACATTAAAATGCATTATAAATTTAGAAATTTTTTATAATTTTCCTTATAAACTAAAATTTAATTAAATTCTACCAAAAAGAAAATGCTACATTAAAAAAACAGAAATATAGAACATCTTCACATTTTGAATAGAAAATGCCTCATTAAACGTTTTTTAAATTTAAAATTTTTACATTTTAAATTATAAATGTCCTAATTCAAAAATTTTAAAAAAATTTACAAATGCATTTCAAATTTATAAATATTTTATAATTATTAATATGAACGTTTTTTTATTTACTAAAAAAGCTCTATTTTGAAAATAAAATTTCATTTTCACATTTTAAATAAAAAATGTCGTAATTCATAAATTTCAAAAAAACATTATATTGCATTTCAAATTTAGAAATTTTTTATTATTTCTCTTTTAACCTAAAATTTAATTAAATTCTACCAAAAAGAAAATGCTACATAAAAAAAAAAGAAATATTTAACATTTTCGCATTTTGAATAAAAAATGCCACATTAAACGTTTTTTAAATTTAAAATTTTCACATTTTAAATTATAAATGTCGTAATTTAAAAATTAAAAAAAAAAATTTACAAATGCATTTCAAATTTATAAATATTTTATAATTATTAATATGAACTTTCTTTATTTACTAAAAAAAGCTCTATTTAAAAAAAAAAATAATTTTCACATTTTAAATAAAAAATCTCATAATTCATAAATTTCAGAAAAACATTAAAATGCATTTTATAATTTTTCTTATAAACTAAAATTTTAAATTACGTTTTTTAAAATTAAAATTTTCACATTTTAAATTATAAATGTCATAATTTAAAAATTAAAAAAAAAATTTTACAAATACATTTCAAATTTATAAATATTTTATAACTATTAATATGAACGTTTTTTTATTTACTAAAAAAAGCTCTATTTAAAAAAAAAATTAATTTTCAAATTTTAAATAAAAAATCTCGTAATTCATAAATTTCAGAAAAACATTAAAATGCATTTTATAATTTTTCTTATAAACTAAAATTTAATCAAATTCTACATAAAAGAAAATGCTACATAAAAAAAAACCCTACCTGGACTCTCCCGCTCCTGCTCCGTCCATCTCCGTCGATGTCCGTTCGTGGCTCTCCGTCGCTCGCGCAATTCCGTCGAAGTCCGGCAAATTCGATCGAGGTATGCGGAATGAGGGGGGTCGCTCTCCTTTTATAAGAAAAATTAGGGTTTAGCTACCTCGATCGAGGTATTCTTGACATGCCCATACATCTCGGCACATCTACCTCGATCGAGGTATTGGCATGCCACGATACCTCGATCGAGGTATTCTTGAGATGCCCATACATCTCGTTGGCATGCCACGATACCTCGATCGAGGTATTCTTGACATGCCCATACATCTCTGTACATCTATCTCGATCGAGGTATTGCCATGCCACGATACCTCGATCGAGGTATTGTGACATGCCCATACATCTCGGTACATCCACGTTGATGGAGGTTTTGACATGCCATGATACCTCGATCGTGGTGTGTTGGCAGAAGCGGGATGCCAAGTCATGTGTCCAGCATACCTCGATCGAGGTATGTCATCCGCCCTGTTGGCTGCCCTGTCGGATGGCACATACCTCGATCGAGGTATGCTGGACATGCCACCTGACCTCGATCGAGGTTGAGCTGGATTGCCACGATACCTCGAACGAGGTAGATGTGGCATGTATAGCTGGCTTGCCAGCAAGCCTCGATCGAGGTAGAGGCTCGGTCCGGTGAAAAAGCTACGTACCTCGATCGAGGTATTGGCTAGGCTCGGTTGTGCTCGTGTGTGATTTTCATTGGAGCTTATACCTCGATCGAGGTATTGGAGACCGAAGCAAAACCTTTGTATTTTCACTCGAGCGGGTGTCACACTCACCCGAAAGTGGTCTGGAAGTGGACACCCTTAGCTTGCTACCACCCAAATCAAGGTCAAAGAAAACAAAGAAGCACATGGGGTATGATGTAGAAGACAAAATAAAATTACCGCAACCAATTATTACACACATTACAGAGTTCATAAAGATGCTCGCCCAGGAGGAAGTAGAAGGAGATAGCGCAAATGAAGAATGCCCATGATAACACCATTCAAATATCAAGAAAGAGTGAAAGTGGTAGTGGTAGTCAGATGAGAGTGAATGAAGATGGCAGCTAAGCGACAAGTGATGACAGAAAGGACATTTTGAACAAGCAAATGTTTGGATCGCTCATTTCTGTGATCATGATCGAAAAGGACATTGAAACAAGCAAATGTTTGGATCGCCCATTTGTACTAAACTCATTGTAAAGGAAAAATTAAATTATTGAAAAGGCCACAGGAGATCCTTTGTACAAAGGCTCATCCAGAGCAATATTTGTTGTAAAACTTATGATATGATAATGTAAAATTGCAAGCATAGCTATTGCTATTTTTTGGAGTACAAAAGAGGCTTCCATCATGTCTCATGTCTATATAAACCTTTTAATTTCTTAAATATTCAAGAGTGTTATAGTTTTCTGCATTGAAAGTAAAAAGAGTCTTACAGGTCTCTTATGTATACATTTTTAAAATGTTGTGAATTCTCAATAGCATGGTTTTTAATGGATTTAAACTAATAACTCAAATTTTTTATTTTAAGAATATGATTCTTATAAACAAGAAATACAAATTTAGGATTTAATAGTAGTTTTTGCATTATTTGTACAACATTGTAGAGAGATATTTTGAAATGTATTATGTGAAAATGACAGTGCCAGAAAGTAAACTTTTGATTCTTGAATGACATTTTCATAAAGTAAACTTTTCATTTGGGAAGGATTTTAAGGAATAGTCCAAAATTAATGAAATAAGTGTTTTTTCCATATGTTATCTTGCTATATTCTCCATATGATGTATTAATTTTGTTCCAAAGATCTTTTAATATTACTTGGAAATTTCTTCTATCTCATTGCCATAATTAAAACATTCATATGTATTCTTGAATATGTTTAATTTTCTATATTTCATGAAAAGATGTGTTTGCATGTTGTAATACCTTCAAAGTGTGATACACATCCAAATTTATTTATGAGTTCATAAATGTTAAAAAGTGTGTTGAGTCTTGATCGTGATGAATGAATTAGTGTAAATTGTTGTTTCTATCCTTATTCACTTCATATGAATGCTCAAATATGTTTTGGCTGCTTGGCCAAATCTTTTCTTAGTGGGAACACTCAGGCAATGCTAGATAATTTTGGACTCCACTCTATCTATTACACAAAGGTTTTTGGCATTGTAAGGATATGTAGTTTTGGGGATTAAAATAACTTAAAAGGGTATAGATTCAACAACTTTAGGGGGTATACTAAGCATATGAACATGAATGCTTTCTTTTTTTTAGTAATCCAATTTTGTTTTGAAAAAGAAAAACATGAGTGCTTTCACACAAACAAATTGCATTGAGAGCACACAACCTAAAGTTTGACAATTTGATATTCCATCTCAATCTTCAGTTTGTTTCTACTTATGAATTTCATTTCCTTGTTTATCAACAGATCTTGGCCATCTCAATTTCACATCGCTAGAAGCATTTCCTGTACATGTGACACCTGATCCAATGATTCGTTATGTGCCTAATTTGAACATTAGCATGCAAGTTCCAAGCTCAACATGGTTGATTGAAATGTTGAGGACGCAATGTCTAGAGTTAATGTTCCATTGACAAATGTGAATGAAAGCTTAGAAGGTAAAGGAGAAGATGCAATGTCACTGTATGAAGCCAAGGTGCAGGAAGAAATCTTAGAAGGTAAAGGACAAGACATAATGTCACCCTCAGAAATAATGTCAAAAGAGGTGATAACAAAAATAAGACTAGCAGTGATAATAGATCTAAAATGGTTATTGCTTGAGCATTGTTTTTCGAAATCAAACAAACATATGAGCTTGCACAATGGGAAGCATTGGCTTGTTCTTCATCCTAGGTGTTTAGAGTTTCTACAATGGTTACTCGATCACTGCCATGTTGGCATTTGGTCCACTAGAGGAGAAAAGGGCACGGTGCAACACATGCTGGACACTTTGGAGCATCATGTTAACATAAAGTTACATTTCTTCATGGTTTGGGGTGCGATGGCATGCCACAAGCATACAAAGAGTAGAATCATTCGACCAGATAGGATGAATGTGGAAGCAGAGTTTAAACCATTAATGAGAGTGTGGTGTTGTTTTAAAGAGGAATGCAGACCAGCAAGAACAATGTTCATTGATGTTTCGCCATATGAGGAGAAGGCATTGAGTAGCTCGGTTATTCGGTAGGTCCTGGTTTGGACACCAAATGGGGGCCATGTGTGGCCTGATGGCTAGACAGATTTGGCACACTGCCAACTAGGCTACATGCAAGTGCAGGAAGGCATCCCATGACTGAAGTCGCATTGAGGCTAGATAGAGCTTTTCTTGGGGTAGTCCACTCTCGAGTTGCGGGGCCCGTTTGGGGTCCCAAAAAATACCGGATGGCTCTGGGCCGAACGGAGACCGTAGGTTAGTTGCTCAATTTTACGCCACGGTTCTATCATGTGGTCGGTGGCCTATTTTAGGACCGACCCCAGTCGATCATTTTGGGCAGACTAGGTTGATCACCAAATTGGGTCGAACCGACTACGATTGGTGGCTATATAAGAGCAAGCCCGTGAAGCCCATTTTATCACTGGCTACAACAATCTTGATTCCTTAGCATCTAGCCTCTGTCCTCTACTATTTCCAGCTTGCCATCGAAGCTTCTTTCACAGGAGCACACGACTGGGAGGCAGCGCCATCTATTGTATTAGCTCTATAGTAATCAAATTTTTGATTCTTCATACTATCTGGTTTTCTCTCTTGCATACGAGATCCTGTTATCTGTTGAGCAGAGACATTATATTATTTTATTACATGGTACTAGAGCTTGGACTCTAGCAAGAAGATTTGGTAGTGTGTTTCTGTTTGCGAGCAGATTGTGAGAGATGGCCTAGCCCGCAAGACTGCGAATCCCACAGTTCGACGAAAGCAAAAAGTTGGACGGCTCTAACTATCCACTCTGGAAGTTTAAGATAAAGACCATCCTAAGCGCATACAAGCTGTGGGACACTGCCACTGGGGTGGACATGAGGCCGGTTGCGAGACTGGATCCAGCCAATGCAGGACAATAGATAGTACCAACTGCGGATGAGATTCTTGCGTGGACAAGAAGAAATGCAGATGCACTGTGTTCTATTGTTTGCAGTGTAAGTGATTCCATCATGGCATTAATTCAACATGTCACCACAGTGGAGGAGGCATGGACGGTCTTGAAAAATCAGTACGAGACCACGAATCAAATGTGGATTTAGAATCTGGAGACTTAACTTGCGAACGAAAAATTGTTTGCAAATGAAGTGGCAGAGAAGTTCATCACCAGGGTGAAGAATCTACACGATCAGATGAGTGCGATTGGCATCACCATCACCAGTGAGAATCTAGCACGAAGGTGCATACGGATTCTCCCACCAAAGTATGATGGTCTTGTTATGGCACTGAATTTATAGAACAAAAATCCGCCCCTCAACTTTGAGGATTTCAGTGCGATGCTTCTGGAGGAGATGCCTCAAAAGACGAGGACTGGAGAAGATTCGGCTTTCTACGCTGGATCAAAGAAAGGTAAGGGTAAGGACTTTGGTAACCCATCTTCTTCTGATGATAAAAAGAGAAAGAAGAAGATTAAGTGCTTCTATTGCAACAAGGCAGGGCACAAGCAGAATGAGTGCTGGAAGAAGATTGCAGATGAGAAGAACAGAGTAAAGAAAGAGTCCAGCAACAACGCGTAGGCAGTACCAGTAGAGCTGTTCATCGCAATTGAGGAGATTTTCACGGAGGTAGTTCATGTACCTGCGAATGAACCTTGGATCATTGACAGTGGTGCATCGTGCCACATGACCAGTCTGAAGGATTGGTATACCTCTCTATAGCCGGTAGGGAATGACATCCTGGTAGCAGTCGGCAATGATGCAAAATGTCGAACAAAAGAAAAAGGTACGATTGCTCTCAAGTCAGATGGAGTTGTAAAACAGTTGTCCGATGTTCCGTATGTGCCAGACATCAAGAGAAACTTGTTGTCTATTTCTGTGATCATGGATCGGGACCTCAAAGTTCAATTCGATAAGAATGGAGCATAGATTGTGGATCTTCAAGGGAAGGTCATTGGTAAAGGTACACGACGCAACAACATCTACAAACTCTCAACTTTCAATGCTCGAGTGGATGTGAAGAACACTAAGCTATGGCATGAGAGGTTTGGTCATCTAAACCTTAGTTCTTTGAAGGAGATGCATAAAAGAGGAATGATGGCAGACCTACCAGAAATTTTAGATCTGCCCGATGTATGTGAAGCTTTAGTAGACCGAACTCCCCCAACGGTGCTTGGGAGGATTCAAGATAAAGAAGATGAAGGAGAGCCTGTAGAACCATAGTGGCAACGGCCGTTCCTGAAGTGGGTAAAGCAACTTTTGGATGGCAGAGAACCTCCAGCCATTGAGAAGGAACCATTCGAACACCGCCAGTCCAAGAGATTAGAGGAGCAAAGAAGGGTGCAAGAACACTTGGTCAACTATGCTTTGATGACAGAGGTGATCCGTGCTGATGAACCCATGTCTTGAAGAGGCATAGGGAGATGATAGGTGGATGGAGGCTATGTAGTCGGACTATGGCTCCATAATGATGAAGAACAACACTTGGGACCTTGTGGAGCGACCACCCAAACGCAAGGT
The DNA here is from genome assembly GCF_047967505.1 of Dipteris shenzhenensis. Classification (NCBI taxonomy): domain Eukaryota; kingdom Viridiplantae; phylum Streptophyta; class Polypodiopsida; order Gleicheniales; family Dipteridaceae; genus Dipteris; species Dipteris shenzhenensis. The sequence goes on along the minus strand of NC_141626.1, from coordinate 48,552,899 downwards.
AATCGGAACCAAGTGGGTGTACAAGACCAAGTACAAGTCCGATGGAACGTTGGATAAGTACAAGGCTCGGCTCATGGCAAAAGGATTCGCACAGGTACATGGTTTTGATTATCAGGATACTTTTGCTCCCACAACTCGACTAACCACAATTCGCAATGTTTTGGCTTTAGCTGCACAGGGAAGTTGGCCCATGTTTCAGATGGATGTAAAATCTACCTTTCTGAATGGGGATCTCAAGGAGGAGGTATATGTGGAACAACCACCGGGTTTTGTGATCCCCGATTTAGAAGGTAAAGTTTGTAAACTGAAGAAGGCTATTTACGGGCTAAAACAGGCCCCATGAGCATGGTACCAGTGAATTGATGCCTACTTTCTGCAAAATGGGTTTAGGAGGAGCCCATCAGATGCAAATTTGTATATCTTCAGAGAAGGAGGCAAGTGTATGATCGTGGTCCTTTATGTGGACAACCTTGTCATAACAGAGAACCATGAAGAGAAGATCTTGCAGACAAAGCATTTGCTAGGAAGAGAGTTTGAAATGACAGACCTCGGACTGATGCATTTCTATTTGGGGATTGAAGTTTGGCAAGAGTCAAAACAGATCTTCATTTCATAGCTGAAGTATGCTGGAGAGATACTGAAGGCATTTGGCATGGCTGAGTGCAAGACAATTGGTACCCCTATGGAGGTTGACGTGAAGCTCTCAAATGAGGATTCATCACCATTGGTGGACGAAGCAAAGTATAGAAGGCTTGTAGGCAGCTTGATGTACCTGCGCAACATATGGCTGGACATCAATTTTGCGACTGCTGTACTAAGCAGGTTTTCCAATAAGCCCCGGGAGAACCACTGGAGGGCAGGGATGCGGGTGCTAAAATACATCAAAGGCACACTTAATTATGGCATCACCTATACCAAGGGCAACATCTTGATCGGATTCTGTGACTCAGATTGGGCCGGAGACATGGACAGTAGGAGATCAGTGACAGGTTATTGTTTCTCACTTGGATCTGGAGCTGTGTCATGGGTCAACAAGAAGCAACACACAATTTCTCTTTCTTCTACCAAGGCTGAGTACAAATCAACATGCTTTGCTTCTTGTGAGGCAGTGTGGTTGAGGAGGATTTTAGGGGACATGGGTGCAGTGCAGAACAAGCCTACGCAGTTGTCATGTGACAATCAAAGTTGCATGGCGATTGCAAAGAACCGTGTATTCCATGCTCGCACAAAACACATTGAGATTCAATATAACTTTGTACACGAGCTCATCATGGATGGAGAGGTCGACTTGGTGTACTATTCGACTACAGAGAATGCTACAAACATCTTCACGAAGGCTCTTGGAAGAGACTTGGTAGAGAGGCATCTTCATCGACTTGGCATTGGTCTGAAAAAGTAAGTTCACTTGTGGGTGGACATTGAGGGGGCGTGTTAGATATCAATGCTCCACTCTCATGTAACTACATGGGAACTAGCTAACTCTACTTGTAAGCCCCCCATATGAGGAGAAGGCATTTGAGTAGCTCGGTTATCCGATAGGTCCTGGTTTGGATACTAGATGGGGGCCATGTATGGCCTAATGGTTGGACCGAGTTGACACACTACCAACTAGGCTACATGCAAGTGCGAGAAGGCATCCCATGACTAACCGCATTGAGGGTAGATGGGCTTTTCCCGAGGCAGCCCACTCTCGAGTTTCGGGGCCCATTTGGGGTCCCAGAAGCTCCCGGATGGCTCTTTGGGCCGCCTAAATAGGGACCATAGGTTAGTTGCTCTATTTTACACCACGATTCTATCGTGTGGTCGGTGGCCTATTTCGGGCTAGTCGTCCATTTTGGGCAGACTGGGTCGGTCACCGAATTGGGTCTAACTGACTACGACTTATGGCTATATAAGAGTAAGCTCGTGAAGCCCATTTTATCACTGGCTACAACAACCCTGATTCCTTAGCATCCAGCCTCCGTCCTCTACTGTTTCCAGCTTTTCATCGAAGCTTCTTTCACAGGAGCGCACGGTTGGGAGGCAGCGCCATCTATTGTACATTAGTTCTATAGTAATCAAATTTTTGATTCTCCATACTATCTATTTTTCTCTCTTACATACGAGATCCTGTTATCTGTTGAGCACAGACGTTGTATTATTTTCTTACATTCATGAAGTAGGCTACCCTTCATTTTTTGTCAATCAAGCATGCCTAAAACCCCTCCTTTATATTTTTATTTGGAGTAGGGTTCTTCCATGTGCGACCTCCTTCCATGATATTGAGGCATTGATATATAGTGTCAATATTTGGTTCTATCATTTTGCTAACATTCGTGTTTCGTATCTTGCTAAGATATTTGGTAAAAGCAAAATGTTCTCAAGGAAATGATGGTATATACTATTGGTCAACAATATCCTCAAGGCATATCCGAAAAGTTGCTCCAAATGTTTTGTCTTGTTTTTACATCTAAGTTTACTTATAGACTGAGCCAGTTGGATTTTACTAACATGCATGGATCCACCTTAAGTCCCAAGAGCCAACCAAGGTACATGTTTTCATTATCATCATTTTTGATACCTCTTACTGTTTCATATCGTGCAAATACATTTGGATTCAGTTTTGCTACTAGCTATTGATTTATGCAATGGAGCCATCATAGGTTCAAGTCTTTCAGGTGATAATATTTATGCACATGTGGTGAACTTCTTGAGTACTCATTTGGACATGGCACATATGGATTATTTATTAAGTACTCATTTGAACGTGATCACTATGATTGTTGCTTCTCTTTTCTCCTTGTGTTCCCGGATGCCCATTTTCTCAGTTACTTCTAGATGTTCTTTGTAATTTTGGGCGGCTCATATTCCCAGTTGTTCGGTACTTTCGGATGTGAAGATGTTGCTATTTCATTCCTGCTATGATTATGTAAGTTGTTTCTAATCCACACAAGCTTACCTCTTGTCATATGTGTGGCTTATGCTCGTTGTATTTCCAGTTGTTCGATACTTTTGGCTACCTACTTCTGGATGCCTAAGTGTTCGGTACTTCCGCATGCTCACATGCATGTTGTGTTTCTAGATTATTGGTTATTGGTTCTTGATTTGCATGATCTTTATGGGCCGTTGTATGCCCAATTGTTCAATACTTTTGGATGCCCAAGTGTTCAGTACTTCCACAGATGCCCAGATGCTAATTGTGTTTTTGGATTATTGGTTATTGGTTCTTAATTTGTAGGATCTTTATGGGCCGTCTTATTGTATTGCTATGGCTTTCTTACACTACACAAGCGACATTTCAGCCCTGGCTTTGTCGACATCTCAAATCGCCCCTGCATACTCACTACTACACGCGAATCCTATTGCAACGTTTACGTACCGACGTTTAGCACCTGCTTAGCGTTAATTTTTGGTATGAAAAGCGGGTTTCGTAAATCCTCGCTATATAGCGAGTGTTGCTGAAAGTCGCTACATAGTGACTTTTGTAAAAGTCGCTATATAGCGACTTTTGAAAATCGCTATATAGCGACACTGATACAAAATACTATAGCGACATTTTTAGAGAGAGGTTTTTTTTTTTTATAGGCCTTAAAAGTTAGTTTTTTCCAATGACAAATTTTTTAAAATTTTCATACATGTTTGAGCTCATAGAGAATAAAAAAATGAGAGCATGTACATCAAGCCTTTGAAGCTCATATATTCATGTCCAAGTTTGAGATGAGAAAAATCAAATAAGAGCATTTACATCAACTGTTTCATCTTGAGCCAAGTCTAAGGCACCAAGCAAGTCTATCTCCAACTCTATACCGAGTTGATCCCCTATATCATCATCGTACTCTAGCATCGTACATTCACCTAAAAGTATTTGATCATCTTCTTCAATAAAGCTTAACTGTGGTAATTGATCTTGATGATTGTTGTCTTCTTCGTCAATATCGTGATCTCCATCCTCCTCCCGTGCGATGTCATTATGTGCATCTTCCTCTTGGCTCATATGGTGATCTACATCTTCTTCGCTAGATTCATCAATTGGATCCGGCATTGGTAGTGGCATCTCCATATCCACATCTCGATCTTCAAAAATTTGCATTGCTTCGTGGTGCAACTTGGATCACGTACCACCATCTTGGATCAAAACGATCCGGATGAAAAACCACCTATATTGAAGATGGGTGCCAAATGTTGTCAATTATACATATGAAAGTATGCTCAAGTACATGTATCAATGGACTTTTTCCCCCTTCTTTATTTCTCTATTTCAACATAAGCTTATGCATAAGCATGAGCTTATGCGGAAATAGAGAATGAGAGAAGCTTATGCTTCTCTCATTCTCTATTTCCACATAAGCTCATTCTCTATTTCCGCATAAGCTCATGCTTATGCTTCTCTCATTCCCCCTCATCTCGTTCCCCCTTCTCTATTTCCCCCTTCTCTCATTCGCATAAGCTTATGCTTATGCTTAAGTTTCCCCCTTCTTTATTTCCCTATTTCTGCATAAGCTTATGCTTATGCATGAGCTTATGCAGAAATAGAGAATGAGAGAAGCATAAGCTCATTCTCATTCCCCTTCTCTATTTCCCCCTTCTCTATTTCACATAAGCTCATGCTCATGCATGAGCATAAGCATGAGCTTATGCTTATGCTAATGCTTAAGCATATGCATAAGCATAAGCTCATGCTTATGCTCATGCATGAGCATGAGCTTATGCTTAAGTTTCTGCATAAGCTTATGCTTATGCATGAGCTTATGCGGAAATAGAGAATGAGAGAAGCTTATGCGGAAACTCATTCTCTATTTCCGCATAAGCTCATTCTCTATTTCCGCATGAGCATAAGCATAAGCTCATGCATGAGCATGTGCTTATGCTTAAGTTTCCGCATAAGCTTATGCTTATGCATGAGCTTATGCGGAAATAGAGAATGAGAGAAGCTTATGAGAAAACTCATTCTCTATTTCCGCATAAGCTCATTCTCTATTTCCACATAAGCATAAGCATGAGCTTGAGCTTATGCTTAAGCATAAGCATAAGCATAAGCTCATGCTTATACTCATGCATGAGCATGAGCTTATGCTTAAGTTTCCGCATAAGCTTATGCTTATGCATGAGCTTATGCGAAAATAGAGAATGAGAGAAGCTTATGCGGAAACTCATTCTCTATTTCCGCATAAGCTCATTCTCTATTTCCGCATAAGCATAAGCATGAGCTTATGCTTATGCTTATGCTTAAGCATAAGCATGAGCTTATGCTTATGCTTATGCTTAGGCAGAAGCATAAGCTCAATCTCAAGCTTATGCTCATGCATGAGCATGAGCTTATGCTTGAGTTTTCGCATAAGCTTATGCTTATGAGCTTATGCTTAAGTTTCTGCATAAGCTTATGCTTATGCATGAGCTTATGCGGAAATAGAGAATGAGAGAAGCTTATGCGGAAACTCATTCTCTATTTCTGCATAAGCTCATTCTCTATTTCCGCATAAGCATAAGCATGAGCTTATGCTTAAGCATAAGCATAAGCATAGGCTGATGCTTATGCTCATGCATGAGCATGAGCTTATGCTTAAGTTTTCGCATAAGCTTATGCTTATGCATGAGCTTATGCGGAAATAGAGAATGAGAGAAGCATAAGCTCATTCTCTATTTCCGCATAAGCTCATTCTCTATTTCTGCATAAGCATAAGCTCATGCTTATGCTGAAGTTTCCGCATAAGTTTATGCTTATGCATAAGCTTATGCGGAAATAGAGAATGAGAGAAGCTTATGCGAAAACTCATTCTCTATTTCCGCATATTAAGCTCATTCTCTATTTCCGCATAAGCATAAGCATGAGCTTATGCTTATGCTTAGGCATAAGCATAAGCATAAGCTCATGCTTATGGTCATGCATGAGCATGAGCTTATGCTTAAGTTTCCGCATAAGCTTATGCTTATGCATGAGCTTATGCGAAAATAGAGAATGAGAGAAGCATAAGCTCATTCTTTATTTCCGCATAAGCTCATTCTCTATTTCCGCATAAGCATAAGCATGAGCTTATGCTCATGCATGAGCATGAGCTTATGCTTAAGTTTCCGCATAAGCTTATGCTTATGCATGAGCTATGCGTAAGCATAAGCATGAGCATAAGCTCATGCTTATGCTCATGCATGAGCATGAGCTTATGCTTAAGTTTCCGCATAAGCTTATGCTTATGCATGAGCTTATGCGGAAATAGAGAATGAGAGAAGCTTATGCAGAAACTCATTCTCTATTTCCGCATAAGCTCATTCTCTATTTCCGCATGAGCATAAGCATGAGCTCATTCTTATGCTCATGCTTAAGCATAAGCATAAGCATAAGCTCATGCTTATGCTCATGCATGAGCATGAGCTTATGCTTAAGTTTCCGCATAAGCTTATGCTTCTCTCATTCTCTATTTCCGCATTAACTCATTCTCTATTTCCGCATAAGCTTATGCTTATGCTTCTCTCATTCCCCCTCATCTCTATCCCCCTTCTCTATTTCCCCCTTCTCTCATTTCCCCCTTCTCTATTTCCCCCTTCTCTCCTTCTCTATTTCTGCATCAGCTCATGCTTATGCATGAGCTTATGCGAAAATAGAGAATGAGAGAAGCATAAGCATAAGCTTATGCTTTTGTCCTTCTCTATTTCCACATAAGCTCATTCTCTATTTTCGCATGCTTATGCTTATGCTTCTCTCAATCCCCCTCATGTCTTTCCCCCTTCTCTCATTCACATAAGCTCATGCTCATGCATGAGCATAAGCATGAGCTTATGCTTATTCTTATGCTCATGCATGAGCATTAGCTTATGCTTAAGTTTCCCCCTTCTTTATTTCTTTATTTCCGCACAAGCTTTCTCTTATGCATGAGCTTATGCAGAAATAGAGAATGAGAGAAGCATAAGCTCATCTATTTCCGCATAAGCTCATTCTCATAAGCATAAGCTTATGAGAATGAGCTTATGCGGAAATAGATGAGCTTATGCTTCTCTCATTCTCTATTTCTGCATAATCTCATTCTCTATTTCCACATAAGCTTATGCTTATGCTTCTCTCATTCCCCCTCATCTCTTTCCCCTTCTCTATTTCCCCCTTCTCTCATTCTCTATTTCCGCATAAGCATAAGCATGAGCTTATTCTCTGTAACTCTTATTCTCTATTTCCCTTTTCTTCCTCTTCTCTTTCCTTTCCCTCTTCTTTGCTTTCCATCTTCTTTTGCTCTTTCCTTTCCCTCTTCTTTCCTTTCCCTCTTCTTTCTTCTTGCCTATGCCTATGCCTATGCCTATGCCTATGCTTATGTTTGTTTTTTTGTTTTCTGTTTTTGTGTTTGTGTCTATTTTAGACATGGGATCACGTTGCTCATCCGATGAGTACGGACAGCCTCGCAGGAGGAGAGCTCATGATCTATATGCTCCAGAGGACTTTGATTCCTCCCAGGCGACTACCCCGAGGACTACCCCTGGTCCCGACTCCTCTCGGACCTAGCACTACGACTACCTACCCGTAGTCCGACTCCTCTTCCATGTAGCACTGCGACTACCCCTCGGGAACTCCTTTGCTAGCCGTGCATGGCTTTGTCGGGATTCTCGACGAGTTTGTAGCGCAGATGAGCGATGAGGAGGCAACGAGATTCTTCTCTCTGCTCTCTCAGAGGACCTCAGTAATTCCTTCCCCTACACCGATGGGTGGATGTACTGCCCAGCTATCCCCTCGCACCCCTTCGACCGCGGGATCATCACCTATGCATGCCTCTCACAAGGGAAGGAAGAGTAGGATGGGCAGCTCATGTTGTGCTGACTCGGGAGATGTAGATGAGTCAGCACACTCATGCTCCTTTAGGTCTCCACTTGGTCTGGAGACACAGTATCAGTCAGGTCCCTTTCCCTCTCCTACTCCCACTGCTACTCCTCGCTCCAGAAGCGCTCGTGTAGCTTCCACTCCTTCAGACTCTACTACCGTCAGTCCCCCTTACTCATCATGGGATCTCTCCTATCAAATCACATCTGCCGGAGAGATAATAGAAGATAAAAAGGGCAAAGCAGTGATGGCCGCCATGAGGAGGCTGATGAGTCATCACTTCAAGAGCGGCATAAATACTGATTGGCGGTATCAAGATGCCCAAAAGAAGCAGGCAGTGATCGATGAGTTAAAACAAAGATACCCTAATTTGCCAAATGTGGAGTTTAATGACGATTATATGCGAGAGCGCATGGGTTTGGTCCTGAAGCATCGTATATCAACCTTGCTACTTCCATCACAAAGGGGTTGGCTAAACCCAGCTGGGCAGACAAAGCTGATTGGAAGTACTTCAAGAAGCAACATAGGGACCATCCCGAAATGTTCGAGGGTCAGAGGAGGGCTGCGAAGAGACGGCTGGACATCATAGGTACTTCGCACTTTGGTGCAGGCGGATGGTATGCAGTCGAGGCAACCGTGGTAAGTCTACTTCTTCTCATTTAATGTATTGTTCTATTTGTTTTACTTACATATTACATGCACTTTAGCTAACTCTAACTCTCGTAAATTGGATCCACAACAAGCTACGATGGGTCATCTTCCTACAGATGCAGAGACGCGACGCGCATTTGGGATAGGAACAAAGCCGTGGTTCATTGAGCAAGAGGCAATGGGAGCGATGGTCGATTGGGCTGAGGTGGCTGCTCGCACGGTATAAGTTTACTCCTACTTGTAATCTCACTTTTTAATTTAAGTTCCAATCTAATTTTTGATTTATATGGTTCAGTCTTAGGGTCAAAGCTCAAGTGTCCCATCATCGGAGGCGAGCGATCAACAGGGCCAAGGATTAGATGCAGGTGGCGAGGACGAGGGAGAAGACGCAGGTGTCGAGGACCAAGGAATAGGCCAACAAGACTAAGATGATTCGGATTCGGATGAGCAGTAGTGGTAGTAGCATTTTGTATATTCGCTTGTTTGAGCAATTTTGTATCGCCCTTTCGAAAAGGTAATTTTGTTACAAACACTGTTGTGTATGTCCGACATGTATATGCATTTGTTACTCATCATTTCACAAGAACAACTTTGTATCACACTGCAAGCAAGGGAAATTTTGTTATAAAAAAGTTTCTTTTGTAATTACAAAAAAAAATAAAGGATTAGTGGGGCTAAACAGGGCCAAAAGGAAGCCCTGTTTAGCCCCACTAACCCTTTTTTTTAACTTCTGTTAATCGTCGCTATATAGCGACATTTGCATCGTCGCTATATAGCGACGTTTGCCAGTGTCGCTATATAGCGACACTTTATAGCAACGGTCCTTTTCCGATGCTTTTAGCGACACTTATAGCGACATTTGCGCTCATGAAAAAAAAAAATTTAATGTAAAAAGCGTCGGTATTTCCATCGAAAAATGGCCTATGCCTTGTAGTGACTCATCTTTGGAGTCCTCATACATTCATCCTTGGTACAACAAAAAAGGACACTTAAATATTTGATGTCTTTGTATGCACCACATGAAACCGGTCATTTTAGGTGGATGAATTGTGCAAAACATGAAGGCATGATTACAAAGGTTTGAGGAGGGTTGACCAGATTGAACTTGGAGACTAAGTTCTTCTATTCAGATGTCATTGAAGAGCTCAAATATCGAGCTTGAAGTTCTCAAGCTCTGATTATGCATCATCTCTATGTCAAACAAGTTCACATTTCCAGAATGAGTTTTCCATTTTCCACACATACTTTGCACTGTATCATGCACAAACCATAGCGCCTATACTTTGCACTGTACTATGGACAAGTGCTTGTCTTATGCCTTTGGACTATCCACATGCACTTTGCATTGTATCATGCACCAAACATAGTACCTTTACTTTGCATTATACTATGGACAAGTTCTTGTCTTATGCCTTTGTACTATCCACATGCACTTTGCACTATATCATCCAACATTACACTATATCATTCAAATAGGCCTATGGCCATCCTTCGTATATATAGTTTCACATAGATATATATATAGTGGCTCGGGTTTTTCCCTTGTACTCCCCAAGGGTTTATTTTCATCTGTAGCTAGAGGGCCTAGTTTGAGTGTTGTGTTAGAGCTATATATCTCTTGCCCTAACTCAGCCTAGTCCTCAACTATATATATATGCCTATGATCTATGAATAGAATCACTTCTAGGAGCAATCTTCTACCTCTTCCCCATGTCTCTTGCTCTCTCTTCCTCTTCTTCAAACATGCCATCCACCAAATAATGCAACCACCTTAGAGAAATAGGGCAAATCGGTAGTCTGCAGGGAAAAGGCGAGAACAGAGGAGAGAAGCCATCGGGCAAAAAGCTAAGATGGCCACCTATAGAGTACCGATGGGCAAAAGTGAGGAGAGACACTGAAGCGGACAAAGGGAGAGGAGCACTAGCTGTCGAACAGAGGGAGAGGAGCACCGACCGCGAGTCGCAAGCCACCAAAGGAGGAAAAATAGAAAAGCATTCACAACCTCACAAGAAAATAAGAAATAAAAACCCTAACCCACCTCTTATAGCCTTAAGCACTCACTAAACCACAATTAGACACCTTCGCACCTCTAACACAATTAAACCCTAACCCACCTCTTATAGTCTTTGCGGTCTATACATCTTCGCACCTCAATCATGTCCTGCCAAAACAAACCTACATCATGAGCTTGACAAGTACCTTAAAGGAGAAGGAAAAACGATATCCAGGGAGATTAATATTCACCATTTGTGCCAACTTTAAGTAATAAACCCACCACTGGAGCATGTCCTCCTTGCAACTATTTTCCTCTTCTCTGGGTCTATTTCTACGAGGATTTCATCCAACATCATTTTCAGAGAGACAAAAGAATTCCAAATTCTTTTGGGTATGCCAAGATTTGTAGTAGGTGGATCGGTGTACAAAGTTTTGGGGCTAGATTTATAATGGTCTCTTATTTGTGTCTGCATTGTACTTAAATACAGAGAGAGTTCATTGAGCCCGACCTTGTCATTCTTCATTATCATGTTAGTTGTCTAATCTAAATCTTTTGTCTCACATTAGTTGTCTAATAAAAATCTTTTGTCTCACATTAGTTGTCTAATTGAAATCTTTTGTCTCATATTAGTTCACTAATCAAAATCTTTCAGTCTCACATTAGTGATCTAATCAAAATCCTTCATCTCACATTACTTGTCAAATCAAAATCTTTCATCTCATTATTATCACCATGGTGGCGTGGATCAAAGGAGTCACATAGCTGAGAAAACATTGCCCAAGTAGACTCTGGAGAATATAAACAATTCAATAGATTACAAACATATTACATAGACTACAATCTCAAAGACTCCTTTACTTCAGATTACATCTCAACGACTCCCTACTGAGCTCCCTAATTGTAGGCTCGGCCCTCCTTGCTCCTTTCTAGAATGGGAATGGCTCCTTCTTGCAGGGGCCTAGCCCTTCCCTTCATGCTGCTTCCTCTTTCCTTGATTTTAGATTCCTGGTTGCAGGCTTGGTCCTTCTTGCTCCTTTCCTAAGGGGGCTATTTTCTCCCTTCAAGCGCCTTTTCCTCGAAGTCAGGTTCAGTCTTGACCTTCTTCAATTTGAGCTCCTTGTCTTTAAGATCTTTTGCCCAAATGGCAAATTGAGCTGCAACATCTACTTTCTCATCATAGATAGCTGTAGCAGGAAGGCACATTTGATCTATCCATGACCTGGGAAATGGCAAATGGCATTCTCTACAGCTAGATTTTGTATGCACAAACACTCCAACGCAAAAAACGTGCAGAGTGTGGTAGCATACAGGCCATTGGATACAGCAGACATCTATGATGGGGGTATGGCAGACCATGCATTTTGGACCCTATTGCATAGTAGGCTAGGGCACATTCGATTTAACTATTGTGGCCATCAATACCATAGTCTTGCTTTGTACATGATGAAGTTGCTTCTTGATTCCTTTCTTGCTCATCTTAACGGTGTAGCTATTCGGCCTCATCTCCTCCCCTTTTTGCTCTTTGTGCAACATCTTCATCTAAATCCCTCAGCATCTGTTGAACTTGCATAAATTGCTGAAAAATATCTTCATGGGCGGTTTCCAAGTCTTCCACTCTAGTTTGGAAATCTCACAAGACGACGGACTGCTTTTCATAACTGTTGAAAGCCATGGCAGGCTCGTGTAAACATCTATCATGATCTTCTTGAAGGGTATTCTAGCTTGCTCTTTGGACTTCCAACAGTGTTTCAAAAAGAAAACCCTTACCATGGCTACTGCAAATTGCTCCACCACGGTAGCTAGAACTTGCTCCACCATGGTGGCTAGAACTTGCTCTGTGGTTGCTCTCTGGATCCTTCCTAGCCTGTGGAGCTACCTCATTTTCTTCTCCACCCTGGTTGCTCTTTGCCCCCATCCTTCCTAGCCTTGAAGCTCTCTCGCAATTCCTGCATCACCTTTTTGGTTTTTACATTCTCTCTTTTCATCTCCTCCATCATTTGGTCTTTTTCAATGTTCAATGCATTCTACATGTTGTAGAGCCGTTTGTAAAGACCCTCCTTTTTGGCTCTCTGTTCTTCAAGGTCCTTCACATATTTTCTAGCTCCTTGTTTGCCATGTCCCCATCATTTCTCACTTCTTTGAGCCTATCTCGGAGCTCCTTCATGTGCTTCTCTGCTTCTTCTCGTCTATGCCTTTCCATGTCGACCAATTTTGTAGCGGCCTTAGCTTGCTCTTGTGCCTACAAGGCCCTCACTTGTGCCTCCTCTACCTTCGCTTCTGCACCTTCCTTGAGACTTTTCTCAAGTTGTGCTCCCTTTGTTGCATGAGTGGCTTTCTCTTGTAGAAAAGTCACCTTTTGAGACATCTGCTTCTCGTATTTCTCAAAAATCCCTTTGAGGGTAGATGCCATAAGGTGCATTGCAACTCCACTGAATGGAGATGACAATTGAGATTTGCCATCCACGCAATTCTTCAGGTTGGCTAACACTCTCTTGGGGATCCCCCTTGAGAAAGATACATCACGTCCTTTTAGTTGCTCTACTACTGCTTGAACTTGCCAGAACTCCTCTCATATCAGGAAAGAAGTGAATGGTCTTCTTCCGCACATCTTGGAGGTCTGTTGCCAAGCTCAAAATCTTCACTCCACCATCTTTACTAATTTGAGCATTGGGGTATACGTCTAGAATATCATGTCTCTTCCACTGCTTCTCAAAAAAGTGTGCTTGCAAAGTGCCTCCAAAAATTCCTAGAGCATTTTCAATCACACTTTCATTGATGGTAATCTTCTGACCTTGACAGACTAGTTGTCCCTCCTTCATCTTCACCTCCTGCACCATCCTAGTGAAGTTTTGGAGAGCATCCAAATTGGGCTTTTGAAGAGCAATAGAGGAGCTCCCATATGTCACGATTTAAAGATCACGGGAGGAGGGGCTCTTGCACTGTGCTGCAGAGGGGGAGGAAAGATTATGTGAGGAGCTCCTGGACTATGCAGGGTCCATTATGAGAGGGGATAGAAGTTGCACGAAGATTGCAAGGGAGATAGGAATGGTGGAGAGGGATAGAAGATCAAATAGTGAAGGAAATGGAATAGTCGACTTGAGTTTGCAATCTGATTACAAGGGAGAAAGAAATGGTCGAGAGGGATAGAAGATGAAGCAGTGAAGGAAATGGAATAGTGGAGGCTTGAGATTGCAAGGAAGAATGAAACGTTCGAGAGGAATAGAAGAGGAAACAGTTAAGAGAATGGAATAGCAGTTTGTATACCGACTACATTGTCAAGGTGAGAGCCACTGTGGTGGTTGTAGCTCGACTACTGTCAAGTTGAGAGCCACCATGGTGGTTGGCCCAGGCTAGAGATTGCATTGTGGCAGTGTTCAAAATGATAGATTGCAGCTAATTATTATGGAAAGAGCCAGCGCGGTCGTCTCTCCAAGCCAACCTTAAACTTTAATGATCTGAATGGGTGCATGCCTAGTGATAGGCAGTGGCAAAGCTATAGCAAAAGGTTGCACGATGATAAGTGATCAAGCGATGTAGGCCAGACACTACGCTACACAGAGCAGTGTAGAGATGCCATGTGTCGAGCTATGCGGTGTTCTGAACAAATAGATTGATTATGCCAGTGCACCTTCATGACATCGAAAAAATTTCCGACGAGAGCACGGGTCTGTGCAAAATTCAAATACTGACCCACGAGGTCGTAGCCCCAAAATGGCCTACAAAATAGTTCCACATTTGGATACACCCAAGCAAACATTGACCCATTAATGTGATTGTTGCTTCTCTTTTCTCTTGGTGTTCCTGGATGCCCATTTCTTGGTGTTCCTGGATGTTCTTTGTAATTTTGGATGCTCGTCTTCCCGATTGTTTGGTACTTGCAGATGTGAAGAGGTTGTTATTTCATTCTCGCTATGATTATGTAAGGTGTGTCTAATCCACACCAGCTTGCCTCTTATCGCTATGATTATGTAAGGTGTGGTGTATGCTTGTTGTATTTCCAGTTGTTTGGTACTTCCGGCTGCCCAATTGTTTGGTACTTATGGATGCCCAGGTGCTCGGTACTTTTGGATGCCTGAATGCACGTTGTCTTTCTGGATTATTGGTTATTGGCTCTTGATTTGCAAGATCTTTATGGGCTGTCATATGCCCAGTTGTTCGATACTTTCAGATGCCCAAGTGTTCGGTACTTCCAAATGCCTAGATGGTAATTGTGTTTCTGAATTATTGGTTATTGGTTCTTGATTTGCAAGATCTTTATGGGCCATCTTATTATATTGTTATGGCTTTCTTACACCACACAAGTGACATTTCATCCCTGACTTTGTCGACATCTAAAATCACCTCTGCATACTCATCTTTGGAGTGGCCAAAGCACTTTCCTCATACATGCATCCTTGGTACAAACATAAGAGTACACTTGAATATTTGTTGTATATGTATGCACCACATGAAACCGGTCATTTTAGGTGGATGAATTGTGAAAAACATGAAGGCATGATTACAAAGGTTTGACTCGATTGAACTTGGAGATGCCAAGTCAGATGAAGAGCTCAAACATCGAGCTTGAAGATCTCAAGCCCTGATTATGCATCATCACTATGTCAAACAAGTTCACATTTCTAGGCAGAGTTTTCCATTTTCCACACATACTTTTCACCGTCTCATGCACAAACCATAGCACCTATACTTTGCATTGTACTATGGACAAAGGATTTCTACTATCCACATGCACTTTGCACTAAATCATGCACAAACATAGTACCTATACTTTGCATTGTACTATGGACAAGTGCTTGTCTTATGCCTTTGTACTATCCACATGCACTTTGCACTATATCATCCAACATTACATTGTATCATTCAAATAGGCCTATGGCCATAATTTATATATATTTTTTCACATAGATGGATATATGATGGCTTGGGTTTTTCCCTTGTACTCCCCAAGCATCTTTTTTCATCTATA
Source organism: Dipteris shenzhenensis (assembly GCF_047967505.1). Lineage (NCBI taxonomy): Eukaryota > Viridiplantae > Streptophyta > Polypodiopsida > Gleicheniales > Dipteridaceae > Dipteris > Dipteris shenzhenensis. The sequence goes on along the minus strand of NC_141626.1, from coordinate 48,537,512 downwards.
GCTAGAGGGCCTAGTTTGAGTAGGGGTGTTAGAGCTATATATAGCTTGCCCTAACTCATCCTAGTCCTCAACTATATATATATGCCAATGATCTATGAATAGAATCACTTCTGAGAGCAATCTTGTTCCTCTTCCTCATGTCTCTCGCTCTCTCTTCCTCTTCTTCCAACAGGCCGTCCATCAGATAATGCAACTACCTTAGTGAAACAAGGCAAAATGGAAATTTGTGGGGCAGAGACGAGAAACAAAGGAGGGAAGGCCACCAGGCAAAAAGCAAAGATGGCCACTTGCAGAGCACCGACGAGTTTTTACAAAGTGTTAGAAAACTCAAGGTACAGCGGTGTGATTCCCTTGATAAGATTGTCCTATAGATTATATCCAAGAGTGAGCTTTATTTTCTTAATAGGAAAGACTCTAGAGTCTATTGGAGGGCATTCTCACCGGCCCCCCTTGAAGGAAAATGAATGATGAGCAAGATTGGGGGACATAAATGAGGGGGGGCTTTTGGGACATGTTTTGTGATTGTAATGGGGAAAAGGATGGAGCTTGAAAAACTTATTGTGCATCGTACAGTTATACAAAAAGCAAAAATATAGTTTCTAACAAATATACTTGAATCAGACAAAGTATTAAAAAAAGATTTATGACAGAGAAATCAACTATCTACTATCTCCATCATACAATTTTAGAGAAAATTTTCTATTTTTAGTATACTTACTTAGAGTATTACTTAGAGTATACTATGAGTAAGTCAGTTAAATATAATCAGTATACTATCATAATACCATAATGTATATGCTTGCTTAAGTGGAATAACACACCTAAAAAATACAACATTTATTACGTACAACCTACATTTTCAAACAAGAATGACTTAAATAGTGCTCAGTTTGAACTTGTTAGAATTGAAGAAATTTCAAAAGATAATATTAAATAAACTCACATTTATATATGAGAAACTCAGCGCTTTTAAAAATATGTATATTACAAAACAATATCAGTAATGAAATGAAAAGTTATCAAGGCATGCACTACTATTTTTCTATTGATGTAAATTACTTTTTTAAATCTAAAAATATAATGTATATGCTTGCTTAACTGAAATGAAATGACAAGAATGACTTAAAAAAGGATCAAATATATTTGTGGTTGCTTCGTGGTGTTATATCGCGATGGGCTACATATTCGACTAGGGGCTCAAAGCACCCACCAACCACCCGCTGGTCCACAAGGCAGCTAGAGAATTTTTTTTGCTTAATTTATTTTAATCCTCATCTTGGATGAATATAGCCAGTTTTAATAGCATCTTGTATGCATGTAGCCATCTGTTGCCTTATTTTTTTACTTGGGCAATTCTGTATCAATATTGCCATATACTTGATATTATATGAATATTTGCATGTTCTAGCTTATTTTTTTAATGGGCTCATTTTGTATGGATAGTGCCAACCCATTTTTTGTAACAATAATATTTTTGAATGGCGGATAGACAATCTCCAAGTCAAATTGTTATTGTGAAAAGGCTGAAGTGCTCCATGTCGAATTGTCATACCTTTGAAGTTAAATTGTTTAAAATGCAATGTCGATTGAAAATTGTTGAAGTAATTAACCTCAGGGGGGTCACTATGTATAAACCCTCTATATCACGTGCGTTCAAGGCCTATATTTAAAATCCCTTATCTGTAAATTTTTTCATTAATAAAACGCACCCCTTTTCTATACAAATCTGTAAATTTTTTCCGAAACTATTTTAAATAGTCCCTTATGTATATTTATTTCTGTAAATTTTAGAAATAAAAAATATCCTTCTGTTGAACTCACGTGATAGGGTTACATATGATGAGTGACCCCCCCGAGTAATTAACGTGGATGCATTGATTGTTGAAAATTGTTGAAGTAATTAATGTGATTACATTATTATTGTCATACTTTGAAGTCAAATTGGAATAAATAATGCAACGTCTACTCCACTTAAACAGGGTCTACTCGAGGAACTTTAATATAAGAGATCACAATTTGCAAATGATAATTTTGTAACATCCTTCAATCAATTTGCAAAACTAGGAATAAGTGCAATTGTTGAAGTATTTATTATTGTCATAATTTGAAGTGAAATAAAAATTCAATGTTAGTTTCACCATACACACCATTTGCAAACATAGTTTCACCATACATTAACTCAAAATTAAAAAGGTGGTTTACAATGCCTCAAAACAGTAACATTGGAGTTGGCCCAAAATTTTCTGGTAGAACCTACCCAAGGTTCCCATCAACAAGCTGGGTGAGTACTTCGAGGGTGATGACATGAACGCGGTATCCCCATAACCTATCAAAACCAAAAAGTTGAGGCCATTCTGGATGGGGGAGCAGGAGTGAGTGTGTGAAATGGGGAAAACCCACACTCGAGAAAACCCATCTGGTAGAGTTTTCGCATAAGCTCATGCTTATGCATGAGCTTATGCGGAAATAGAGAATGAGAGAAGCACTCGGGGGGGTCACTCATCATATGTAACCCTATCACGTGAGTTCAACAGAAGGATTTTTTTTATTTCTAAAATTTACAGAAATAAATATACATAAGGGACTATTTGAAATAGTTTTGGAAAAAATTCACAGATTTGTATAGAAAAGGGGTACATTTTATTAATGAAATTTTTTATAGATAAGGGACTTTAAATATAGGCCTTGCACGCACGTGATATAGAGGGTTTATACATAGTGACCCCCTCGAGGAGAAGCATAAGCTTATTCTCTATTTCCACATAAGCTCCTTCTCTTTTTCCGCATAAGCTCCTTCTCTTTTTCCGCATGAGCATAAGCATGAGCTTATGCTTATGCATAAGCATAAGCATAAGCTCATGCTTATGCTCATGCATGAGCATGAGCTTATGCTTAAGTTTCTGCATAAGCTTATGCTTATGCATGAGCTTATGCGGAAATAGAGAATGAGAGAAGCTTATGCTTCTCTCATATTCTATTTCCGCATAAGCTCCTTCTCTTTTTCCGCATGAGCATAAGCATGCAGAAATAGAGAATGAGCAAAGCTCAGGGGGGTCACTATGTATAAACCCTCTATATCACGTGCGTTCAAGGCCTATATTTAAAATCCCTTATCTGTAAATTTTTTCATTAATAAAACGCACCCCTTTTCTATACAAATCTGTAAATTTTTTCCGAAACTATTTTAAATAGTCCCTTATGTATATTTATTTCTGTAAATTTTAGAAATAAAAAATATCCTTCTGTTGAACTCACGTGATAGGGTTACATATGATGAGTGACCCCCCCGAGGAGCGAAGCTTATGCTTCTCTCATTCTCTGTTTCCGCATAAGCTCCTTCTCTTTTTCCGCATGAGCATAAGCTCATGCTTATGCTCATGCATGAGCATGAGCTTATGCTTAAGTTTCCACATAAGCTTATGCTTATGCATGAGCTTATGCGGAAATAGAGAATGAGAGAAGCTTATGCGGAAACTCATTCTCTATTTCGGCATAAGCTCCTTCTCTTTTTCCGCATAAGCTCCTTCTTTTTTTTCGCATGAGCATAAGCTCATGCTTATGCTCATGCATGAGGATGAGCTTATGCTTAAGTTTCGGCATAAGCTCATCCCTATGCATGAGCTTATGTGGAAATAGAGAATGAGAGAAGCTTATGCTTCTCTCATTCTCTATTTCCGCATAAGCTCCTTCTTTTTTTCCGCATAAGCTCCTTTTCTTTTTCTGCATAAACTCCTTTTTTTCCGCATGAGCATAAGCATGACCTTATGCTTATGCTTATGCTTATGCATAAGCATAAGCATAAGCTCATGCTTATGCTCATGCATGAGCATGAGCTTATGCTTAAGTTTTCGCATAAGCTTATGCTTATGCATGAGCTTATGCAGAAATAGAGAATGAGAGAAGCTTATGCTCATGCAGAAAAAGAGAAGGAGCTTATGCGGAAATAGAGAATGAGAGAAGCTTATGCTTCTCTCATTCTCTATTTCCGCATAAGCTCCTTCTCTTTTTCCGCATAAGCATAAGCATGAGCTTATGCTTATGCATGAGCTTATGCGGAAATAGAGAATGAGAGAAGCTTATGCTTCTCTCATTCTCTATTTCCGCATAAGCTCCTTCTCTTTTTCTGCATGAGCATAAGCATGAGCTTATGCTTAAGTTTCCGCATAAGCTCATGCTTATGCTCATGCAGAAAAAGAGAAGGAGCTTATGTGGAAATAGAGAATGAGAGAAGCTTATGTGGAAACTCATTCTCTATTTCCGCATAAGCTCCTTCTCTTTTTCCGCATGAGCTTCAGCATGAGCTTATGCTTATGCTTATGCTCTGAGCATGAGCTTATGCTTAAGTTTCCGCACGAGCTTAATGCTAATGCATGAGCTTATGCCGAAATAGAGAATGAGAGAAGCTTATGTGGAAACTCATTCTCTATTTCCGCATAAGCTCCTTCTCTTTTTCCGCATGAGCTTCAGCACGAGCTTATGCTTATGCTTATGCTTATGCTCATGCATGAGCATGAGCTTATGCTTAAGTTTCCACATAAGCTCATGCTTATGCATGAGCTTATGCGGAAATAGAGAATGAGAGAAGCTTATGCGGAAACTCATTCTCTATTTCCGCATAAGCTCCTTCTCTATTTCCGATGCCTATGCTTAAGCATAAGCATAAGCATAAGCTCATGCTTATGCTCATGCATGAGCATGAGCTTATGCTCAAGTTTCCGCATAAGCTCATGCTTATGCATGAGCTTATGCGGAAATAGAGAATGAGAGAAGCTTATGCGGAAACTCATTCTCTATTTCCGCATAAGCTCCTTCTCTATTTCCGATGCCTATGCTTAAGCATAAGCATAAGCATAAGCTCATGCTTATGCTCATGAATGAGCATGAGCTTATGCTTAAGTTTCCGCATAAGCTCATGCTTATGCATGAGCTTATGTGGAAATAGAGAATTAGAGAAGCACTCGGGGGGTTCACTCATCATATGTAACCCTATCACGTGAGTTCAACAAAAGGATTTTTTTTATTTCTAAAATTTACAGAAATAAATATACATAAGGGACTATTTAAAATAGTTTTGGAAAAAATTTACAGATTTGTATAGAAAAGGGGTACATTTTATTAATGAAATTTTTTACAGATAAGGGACTTTAAATATAGGCCTTGAACGCACGTGATATAGAGGGTTTATACATAGTGACCCCCCCCGAGGAGAAGCATAAGCTCATTCTCTATTTTTGCATAAGCTCATTCTCTATTTCCCACTCTATTTCCCCCTTCTCTGATTTCCCCCTTCTCTCCTTCTCTATTTTCGCATAAGCTCATGCTTAAGCTTATGCGGAAATAGAGAAGGAGAGAAGCATAATAGAGAATGAGAGAAGCATAAGCATAAGCTTATGCTTCTCTCCTTCTCTATCTCCGCATAAGCTCATTCTCTATTTCCGCATAAGCTTATGCTTATGCTTCTCTCATTCCCCCTCATCTCTTTCCCCTTCTCTATTTCCCCCTTCTCTCATTCTCTATTTCCTCATTCTCATTCTTTTCTTTCCTTTCCATCTTCTTTCCCTCTTTCCTTTCCCTCTTCTTTCCTTTCCCTCTTCTTTCTTCTTGCCTATGCCTATGCCTATGAGAATGCTTATGTTTGTTTTTTTGTTTTTTGTTTTCATGTTTGTGTCTATGCTAGACATGGGATCACGTCGCTCATCCGACGAATATGGACAGCCTCGCAGGAGGAGAGCTCACGATCTATATGCTCCAGAGGACTTTGATTCCTCTCAGGTGACTACCCCTGGTCTGACTCCTCTCGGACCTAGCACTACGACTACCCCTGGTCCGACCCCTCTTCCACGTAGCACTGCGACTACCCCTCAGGGAACTCCTTTGCTAGCCACGCATGGCTTTGTCGGGAGTCCCGATGAGTTTGTAGCGCAGATGAGCGATGAGGAGGCAGCAAGATTCTTCTCTCTTCTCTCTCAGAGGACCTCCGCAATTCCTTCCCCTACACCGACGGGTGGACGTACTACCCAGCCATCCCCTCGCGCCCCTTCGACTGCGGGATCATCACCTGCGCATGCCTCTCGCAAGGGAAGGAAGAGTAGGACGGGCGGCTCATGTTGTGCTGACTCGGGAGATGTAGACGAGTCAGCACACTCATGCTCCTTTAGGTCTCCACTTGGTCTGGAGACACAGTATCAATCAGGTCCCTTTCCCTCTCCTACTCCCACTGCTACTCCTCGCTCCAGAAGCGCTCGCGCAGCTTCCACTCCTTTAGACTCTGCTACCGTCAGTCCCCCTTACTCATCAGGGGATCTCTCCTATCAAATCACATCTGCTGGAGAGATAATAGAAGATAAAAAGGGCAAAGCAGTGATGGCCGCCATGAGGAGGTTGATGAGTGATCACTTCAAGAGCAGCATAAATACTGATTGGCGGTATCAAGATTCCCAAAAGAAGCAAGCGGTGATCGATGAGTTAAAACAAAGATACCCTAATCCGCCAAATGTGGAGTTTAATGACGATTATATGCGAGAGCACATGGGTTTGGTCCTAAAGCATCGTAGATCAACCTTGCGTACTTCCATTACAAAGGGGTTGGCTAAACCCAGTTGGGCAGACAAAGCTGATTGGAAGTACTTCAAGAAGCAACATAGGGACCATCCCGAAATGTTCGAGGGTCAGAGGAGGGCTGCGAGGAGACAGCTGGACGTCGTAGGTACTTCGCACTTTGGTGCAGGTAGATGGTATGCATTTGAGGCAACCGTGGTAAGTCTACTTCTTGCCATTTAATGTATTATTCTATTTGTTTTACTTACATATTACATGCACTTTAGCTAACTCTAACTCTCGTAAATTGGATCCACAACAAGCTACGATGGGTCGTCTTCCTACGGATGCAAAGACGCGGTGCGCATTTCGGATAGGAACAAAGCCATGGTTCATTGAGCAAGAGGCAATGGGAGCGACAGTCGATTGGGCTGAGGTGGCTGCTCGCACGGTATAAGTTTACTCCTACTTGTAATCTCACTTTTTAATTTAAGTTCCAATCTAATTTTCGATTTATATGGTTCACTCTTAGGGTCAAAGCTCAAGCGTCCCATCATCGGAGGCGAGCGATCAACAGGGGCAAGGATCGGATGCAGGTGGCGAGGACGAGGGAGAAGACGCAGGTGTCGAGGACCAAGGAACAGGCCAACAAGACGAAGATGATTCGGATTCGGATGAGTAGTGGTAGTATCATTTTGTATATCCGCTCGTTTGAGCAATTTTGTATCGCCCTTTCGACAGGGTAATTTTGTTACAAACACTGTTGTATATGTCCGATATGTATATGCATTTGTTACTCATCATTTCACAAGAACAATTTTGTATCACCCTGCAAGCAAGGGAAATTTTGTTATAAAAAACTTTCTTTTGTAATTACAAAAAAAAAAAAAGGATTAGTGGGGCTAAACAGGGCCAAAAGCAAGCCCTGTTTAGCCCCACTAACCCTTTTTTTTACTTGTGTTAATCGTCGCTATATAGCGACATTTACCAATGTCACTATATAGCGACGATTAACAGTGTCGCTATATAGCGATGTTTGCATCGTTGCTATATAGCGATGTTTGCCAGTGTCGCTATATAGCGACGCTCCTTTTTCGACGCTTTTAGCGACTTTTATAGCGACATTTGTGCCCGTGAAAAAAAAAAATTTTAATGTAAAAAGCGTCGGTATTTCCGTCGGAAAATGGCCTATGCCTTGTAGTGTGTGTACGGGGTGGCATAGTATTATAACATATTTGTTTTGCATTTTGCACTAGGAAACTGATATATAACTACACTGTAAATAAATAAACAAATGTTAGCTCATTGAAGTAGCAACAAATAAACAAACGTTACCTGAGAATGGCCAAGATAACATTGTCATTAACCTCTTTTAAAGGATTGGAGAGGATTGAAACCTCCTCTCTACCAAAGCTCAAATACTGAGGTTCTCGTTTCAAAACGATCCTAACTTCAAATGAGCTCTCCATTTTATCCAATGCAACTAAATTTGTAGAATGGGTCTCTGTCATAGCTTGTATTCTATGTTTGGGGTCATTCTGCTTTTCCATGGTGTCTTTAAAGCTCTTGTGCTCATGGGATTCTTCAATCAAATTTAGAGGTGGTTGCATTATTGAAGTAGAAGGGAGTGCCTCCATATTGACTTCATCCATTTCTTCTCGCTCTATTGCCTGTAAACAAATATGAGAGATTAAATTCATTATCTTTAAATTTAAATCTTAATTAAAAAATTGTATTTAGTTGAGAAATACAGAGTTCATACCGCTAAGTATTGTCGTAGTGGCCTTTTTTCATAACCCTACGAGCCATAATTATCAAAGAAGGCATCATCATGTTTGTCTTCATCCACCAACCTCTCTCTGAACGGGTCATGTAAGTCCATCTTTTCATCATCATCAACTGGGACATTACGATCTTCAAGGTAATCATCCATGTCATCAGTGTCCTTGTGGTCTATCTCTTTTTCATAGCCTGTGGTTAGATCTGCTTAAAGCTGAAAAATAAGCCATGAAATGCTTATTTTCAATAATATTTGTGGAGTTTCCTTTTCTAAGGAGATCCTCAAATAAATATCCCTCCTGCACAAGGTGACCTCCCAACCTGCCGATAGCAAATTCTCCATCATGGTAAGCAAGAGACTCCCACTTTTTGCAAGACTTCCATAGTTGTTTTTTTGATAATGTATGGACCTGGGAATATCTTGCTCTTCTAGCATCAATCTCAAATTATTTGAATTCCCTCTTATGTTCTTTTGTAAGGAGTGAACAGGGTTGGTACTCCGCATACACAAAAAGAATGATTCAAGAGATTGAATCACTATGCCACATTCTCTCTTGCCTCTCTTTGCTGCATAAACACCACTATAGATCTTCAAATCTGATGAATATGCTCGCTCTAGAGTAACCTGCATGGCTTCTTTTTTTTTTAATAAAAAAAAATGACAATGTTGCAAATTGCCACTTTGCTAATGGTGGTATATACTATTCTATCAATGAAGTTATGGACATCGTCGCTAGAAACTTCATTGATAAAGAATAGTTGTGGCTTATCCCATGCTGACTCATTCTTGAAGAAGTCATCTTCTGAGACTCCCTTGAAGTTCACAAGCTTTCCAGACTCTACCGTAACCTCTACATTGAATTGAAAGCTTTGGTGCATATCTGTCGGCATCCTTATCTCACTGATTAATCTTTCCACATATGCAACCACCTGTTGTGGCATTTCTTTTCTCATATAAGAGGTTACTATTTTTGACCCATCTTCATCCTTTTTAATCCACCTGTTTGCCCATAGCTTTACCTTGGGTGTTGACAAAGAAGCTATATGCTTCACCACATTATAGTCAATGTTACAATGAGTAAGTGGAATTTGTTTCTCTGACAGCAAATACTTAATGGCACTATGCACTGCATCACGCCTCACCTGTACATTGATGCATTCTTCCATGTAGTGGTCTTTGTCTTTTTTTCCAAAAAACCATTCTTTCTTTAAAATTTTTTGTGCTGCCATGGATGCATACTTGTCAGGTAAGTACTTTATAGGCCTCCACATCCTTGCCGTCAACTCCTTCTTATCCATTACCTTTGACTTTCTGGAGATAAACAAAGGAGCTTCATAGGTCAACTGTCCACGGTCACAAGCAATGCACGTTTCAAGCATCTCATTGAACACTTCAACAGGACGAAATATGATAGAAGTGTAGTCAGCATATCTGTCCCTCACCACCTTGAGGCTTGTCATACTTTCTTCTCACTCTTGAGTTCCCCTAGGCATAACTATACTCAAAGAAGTATAGAAGTTTGTGAGTGTGTCGGCGTCTGCTTTTGTGACCTTTCGCTTCAAATCAGGATTTGGAGAACCAAATTTTGTCCATATAACCCTTGCCTTCTGTAATACCTCTAATGTTGAGGATATCTTATGCTTTCCATGGACATAATGATTAAGTCTTTCGGACTCAATCAAATACTTGATCTCATGCTTGAATATACAGATTATTGCACGATAATAATGGAATGAACTTATCTTTGCAAATTGTTCTGAAGTGAGTCTTTTGACCTCCTTTGCTTCCTTTGCGAGCTGATTACAAGCATAAGCCCAATGTTGACCATCAATGGGCTGGAATCTGCAATGAAGGAGGAATTCCTTCTTTGCTTCCTTTAGCATATTCTCACCTTGTGCCTCTTCACCTTGTTCATGTGGAATATTTTTAAAAGTGTCTTTAAAGAATTGACTGAAAGTTTCCTCGAAATGTGTAGGCCCTGTAAATGTTATTTGATCCAGAAAACTATTTTTGATTGGACAAAACATTATTGGGCGCACAGGTTTCTTACCATCTCTCAAAGCCTCATATATTTGTAGTGCAACATCTTTGGCATTCACAAACCACATCCTTTGACCCTAGATATATCCCACATCATCATCTGTAGCTGCTTCATTAAGACGTAGATTAAGATTTTTGATTGATGTGAGTTCATCCTGATCATCTTCAACCTCGGGTTCTGAGTCTTCTTCATCTTTCTCTTCTTTTAACCGTTTTTCATCCACATTATCTCTCTCTATAGTGGGACGATGCCTTTTTTTACTACTTGGAACCGTGGCTCTTGCAGTACTAGCCTTTTGCATTTCACGTCGTGGTTTGCTAGCAAGAGCTTCTAGCATAACTGCAGTGGATCGACCTTGATCTTCTTCAAATTTTTTTAATTCCCGTGCACTCAAGGCTTGTGTTTCATCATCCTTAGTTACATCCACCATTTCTTGCTCTGGAAGTTTGCACTCATGTTCTACACGTTTGTGACAGTGTGCCTGTTCTTCTTGTCCGTGCATCGAAGTCTGAGCTTTTTTATCTCCTTCATGTGAAGATCCTTGAATATGAGGAGCATTTGTGCATCCTGAAAGTACTCAAACATTATCTTTGCATGCATCCTTTTTGCCACCACACTAGGAAATTGCTCCCAAGTATATGAAAGAGCCTCCAATGCACTTTGCAGCTCTGGAAACTTTGATGGTTGAGGAGGAGACATCACAAAGGTCTTTGAGTCTCTCCTTGACACAACAAAATGAAGACCGCTAACCTCAGGAATTGAACTCTTTGTAAAAATATCCATAAAAGTCTCTTTGGGCTCTATCATTATGCCTACTACAAGGCTTGAAGTCATATCTTTTTTGAAGAAAGTAGCATCCCATGGATCTTCAACACCATTGAACTCCCTTTTTGACATAAGTAGAAAGAGTCTCTTTTCCTTTTGATGAAGAAACCAAGCTCTTCTACCCATGTGATATCGAGTCCACCTATTAAAGCCATTGGGGCTATATTCCTTTCCTTTCAAATTCAAAGTGACATCAGAAACCCATTCTCTCATCTCAGAGTCATTTAGGATAGCCACCACATTAGTTGATTGCTCCATAATCCTACAAGAAAGGATAATGAAGAATTTAGATACATACAAGTAAAGTACAATATACAACGCTTGATACAATAAATGTGGGAAATAGCCCAAAAGGCTTTACAAGGCTTCATATGGCAATAAATGTGGGAAATAGCCTAGAAGGCTTTACAAGGCTTAAATATTTGTACAAATGTAAAAAATTTAGCCAATAAAGCTTTACAGTTATATAAAATGTCCTCTAGTGATAAAGCTTCAATCTTCGTAAAGACATGTAATCTGTCCATCCATTGATTTGCCCTCTAGTCATAAAGCTTCAATCTTCGTGATGACATGTAATCTGTCCATCCATTGATATATGTGCACTAATACCCAACTGATGCAATCTACCCACTAAAAACTGTTCCACTGATATCCACTTATGCAGCCCACTAATACTCGTTAAATAGTGAATGGTCGGGATGGTCGGGTTTATTACAAGGCGCTTCATATGACAATAAATGTAAAAAATAGCATAGAAGGCTTTACAAGGTTTTTTATGACAATAAATGAGCTTAAATATTTATACAAATGCAATTAAAATAACCAATAATCATCAAGCTCCAATTCGTCCCATGACATGTAATCTGTCCACTGATATCTGCTCATGCAATTTGCCCACTGATAAACTTCTTGGTAAATGGTAAAAGGTCTTATTTAATAGCATGTTATGAGTGTTAAAGCGCATGTGAGCGAAGGGACTGACAACGATTAGGAACTAGTTAGAAAAATTGGAGCATGGCTTCGATTGGCAACTTGGAGAATTGTCTCTCCTCTAAGGCAATCTAATCTATGCTAAACTATGCTAAACCAACCGTCGAAGCGAAGAAAAGCAATAAATAATTTCTTTTTCTGTGTTCATTTTAATGTGCTGGGGTTTAAGAGGCTTAAATATGCAAAAGAAGGGGTTTTGATGTAGAGGCTAAACCTGCATGTGAGAGAAATGAAGAACAAGTATCTAAAGAAAAGTTAACATTTTTCAATTTAAAAGATGAATATATATATAAATATGATCTCACCTTCAAAACAAACCATAAATTCACTCTTTTATAATTTTTTAAAAGTATAATATAAAACACGTAAATATATAAAACTCTCTTTACTTTCTCTCTCTCTCTCTCTCTTGACTCCTAAATCTCTCTGTAGCTATAGTCAAGACACCTCATTCTCTCTCTTAATCTCTCTCTCTCTCTCTCTGACAACTCTTATGTGTTTCCCTCTCTGTCCTCATCCCACTCATTCTCTCTCTTAGTTTATCTCAATTCTCTCTTTCTCTCCCTCCCATGGCGGCTAAGATTTTTCATTCTCTCTCTTTATCTCTCTCTCTCTCCCTAGGATTTGTAATCTCTCTCCATCTCTCTCCTCTCTCTCTCTCTCTCCTCTTCTCTCTCTCTCCCTCTCTCTCTCTCTCTCTCTCTCTCTCTCTCTCTCTCTTTTACCCTCTCTACCTCCCTACCTCTACCCTCTTGGCCGCTAGGATTTGTCATTCTTTCCCTCTCTATGTCTCTCTCTCTCTCTCTCTCTCTGAATTCTCTCTCTTTATCTCTCTCAGCCTTCCTCCCTCCCTCCCTCCCTCCCTCCCTTGGCGGCCACGGCCGCGAGAACTCTCTCTCTCTCTCTCTCTCTCTCTCTCTCTCTCTCTCTACCTCCCTCTCTTGGCGGCCCTCCCTCCCTTGGCGACCACAGTCGTGAGAAGTCTCTCTCTCTCTCTCTTGTGAAGATAGTGGGAGAGAGGGAAGGAGTCTCACTTGCGGCTTTCTCACATGCACAAATGGGGGAATACACACAAAGGTGGAGGCTGAAAACAGTTTTCCTCTTCTTAGTTGTGAAAGCCAAAAGAACTCCAGTACAAAGAAATAGAAGAACCATATATGTGGGTCTCAAACCAAACTCAACTAACTAAGGTGGCATACTAACTGAGCCACGAACTAGTGTAGATAAGGATAGCTGTCATCCAGCTATTATTCATGGGCGGTGTACCAACCGCATCTCCAGCTAACAAGTCGGTGACATAAATACACAACGGTCACCCTGGCATATCGTGAGTGGAGCTCGATATCTGAACACTCCCCCTCGAGCTCAATCCCAATTCCTGCACACCAAGCAAGTCTTTGAACTTGCGCAGCTTCTCTGCGCCCAATGCTTTCGTGAATATGTCAGCTACCTGATCCTCTATGCTGACATAAACTAGATCAATAAGACCTAGTAAAACCTTCTCTCGCACATAGTGATAATGCACCTCAATGTGCTTTGTTCTAGCATGAAAGACTGGGTTCTTTGCCAAGTGTATGCTGCACATGTTGTCACAATAAATGACAACTGGCCCATCTGTAGACTGATGCATATCATAGAGTAGCTTATGCAACCAAGCTACCTCACATGCAGCCATTGCTGCACCCCTATACTCAGCCTCTGTGCTTGACAAGGCAACTGTAGGCTGTTTCTTGCTGCTCCAAGTGACTGCAGCACTCCCAAAAGAGAACACATATCCACTGGTAGATCGTCTATCAGAAATACTACCAGCCCAATCAGCATCAGTGTATCCATGCAACTGTATCTGAACCCCAGCCTCATCAAATAGTCCATACTGCAATGTGGACTTCACATACCTGAGTATGCGTCTAGCCGCATCCAAATGCGGTTTCCTTGGAGCCTGCATAAACTGACTTACCAACCCAACAGCATAGCTCAAATCTGGCCTGGTAATAGTCATGTAAATCAAACTTCCTACTATGCGTCTGTACATAGTAGGGTCTTCCAGAAGCTCACCTGCATCTGCGCTCAGCTTCACATTCTGCTCCAAAGGAACTGAAATAGGCTTACAGCCTGTCATCCCATATTTGGACAGCATGTCCAATCCATACTGCCTCTGCAAGAGTTGTATCCCACTTGGTGATCTAATCACCTCAATGCCCAAGAAATAACGCAGCTCTCCCAAATCCTTCATCTCAAACTTCTGCCTCAATAGCATTTTCTCATGAAGGATATCTTCATCACTATCACCTGTGATGATCAAATCATCAACATAAATGACCAGCAGCATAATCCCTTTCTCTGTTTTTCTCACATAGAGTGAGAAATCTGCCTTGGAAATTTGAAAGCCAATAGTGACAAGATACTGTCCTATCTTGTCAGACCATGCTCTAGGTGCTTGCTTCAAGCCATACAAGGCTTTCTTCAACCTGCAAACAAACTCAGGATGAACAGCATGAACATAACCTGCTGGCTGCTCCATAAAGACCTCTTCTTGCAAATCACCATGCAAGAAGGCATTCTTTACATCCATCTGATGTAAAGACCATCCCTTTGATGCCATAGCAATGGCTGCTCTTACGGTTGCCATCCTTGCAACCGGGCTGAAAGTTTCTTCATAATCAATGCCATATGTCTGTGCATACCCCTTGACAACTAATCTTGCCTTGTATCTATTCACAGAACCATCTGCATTGTGCTTGATCTTATAAACCCACTTACAGCCAATTGCATTCTTGCCTTTAGGCAAAGGCACCAATTCCCATGTAGCATTATTATCCAAGGCATCCATTTCTTCATCCATGTCTTTCTCCCATTTTTCATTTCCCATGGCTTGCTCAAAAGAAGTGGGTTCTGGTTCCTGTATCAGTTTGACCATATAGGCATAGTGAATGGCTGTAAATCCATCATATTTCAGCCTATCCACAGGATACCTAACCCTGGTAGACCTGCGCAAAATAGGCTCACTTCTAGGTGCTCTCAAAACATCCCTGGTCTTCCTTACTCTAGGTGTAACAACAGAGGGAATACCCAACTCATCATCAATGCTCTGTTCTGAGCCACTGGATTCACCATCCACACAAGAGTGACCTGCATTCACATCAAACATGGGCTGATCTACCTTCTCTTTTCCTTTTCGTGATACCTGCGTACCACTCTCTGCATTGCTTTGAGGAGATTCTCCTGATCTCAATCTGCCTGTCCATGGCGAAGTATGTGAACCACTGCTAGAGGACACTCCAGGTCCACTGATATTTTGTGATTGCTGCTGTGAATTCTGTGCAGCATTACCATTTTGTGCATCTACATCAATCATCACATTTATTGGTTTATACCAGTTGCTCATCTCATCAAAAACAACATCTCTGCTCACTGTGAACTTTCGTGTAGAAGGGTTATAGCATCTATATCCTTTTTGCTGCCCTTTTTGCTGCAGAGAATAACCAATAAAGACTCACTTCTCAGCTTTTGGATCCAACTTGGACCTCAACTCATTTGGCACATGGACATAGGCAATGCAACCAAAAATTTTCAAATGAGAAATATCTGGTTTCCTACCAGTATACATCTCCTCTGGCGTCATGCCATGTATTGCTGCAGTGGGAGTCCTGTTCATTATATACACTGCTGTAGCAACTGCTTCAGTCCTATAATAATCTGGTAGATGTTTTTCATTTAGCATAGCCCGAGATACCTCTCCAATATGCCTGTTTTTCCTTTCTGCAATTCCATTTTGCTGTGGGGTATGACTGCATGAATATTGCTGCTTTATACCATGCTCCTGCAAGAACCTTGCAAACTCATTTGAGAGGTACTCTCCCCCTCCATCTGACCTTAGGCATTTTATTTGCAGGCCTGTTTCTTTTTCAACCATAGCTTTGAAAGCTTTGAAGTGCCCAAACACTTCACTTTTCTTTTTCATAAAATACACCCACAGTTTTCTGCTGAAGTCATCAATAAATGTGACAAAATAGTGACAGCCTCCAATAGATGCAGCTTTTGTAGTCCACACATCAGAGTGGATTAATTCCAATGGCTTTTTACTCTCTTGAACATGCCTAGGAAAAGGTTTCCTTGCCTGTTTCCCAAATTGACAGGCTTCACAAACCTTGTGCATTTCTGCAACCTTGAATTTAGGCAATCCTGCAACAATATTTTGGGCTTGCATTGATTTAAGTCACTGTATATTAACATGACCAATGCGTTTGTGCCAGATATCAATATCTGCAACTACACCGGTCCCATGTGCAAACATTGCTGCACTTAATTCAGGCATGTCTGCATCCAACGTAAACATCCTACCCTTCTTCTTTCCTTTTGCTATCAAGCAACCATTATTTTTCATATCCTCAACAAAGCATCCATGAGGATTAAATCTGACCTGCAAGCCCTGCTCAACCATCTGACCAACAGAAACCAGGTTCTTGGTGATGTTCGGGACATGAAATACATCAGACAAGTATTTCTTTTTCCCATCCTACATAGACAAAGGAATTTTGCCAATCTGCACAATAGGATGTGCAGTATCATCACCAGTCTCCACAAATCCTGGCTTTTCCATCTTCCTTGCATCTTGCATCCATTCTGCATGACCTGTCATGTGGTTTGACGCACCTGAGTCAACATACCACACATCATTTTGTTCTTCTGCACTTGTCATAGAATTGGTCATATGCTGCACCATAAATAGATGCTCATTTCTGTCATCACCCTGCCTGCTAGAAGATGCATAATTGCCTTGCTACAATTTTCCATTCATAATGTCATTCTGCTTTTTGTAGCAGTCCTTAGCCATATGACCCATTTTGCCACAATAGTAGCATTCAACATTGCTGTTTGCATTTTGGCTTCTCTGCCATCCACCACGGCCTCTTTGGCTCCCCCTGCCTCTAGAGTTACCATGTCCTCCTGCATAGGACTGGTTTTCTTGCGTTTGCTGCATATTTTGATTTCTATCACGGCCTGCAGATCGGCCTCCTCTACCTCTGCCTCTACCTCTGCCAGCATTTGAGTAGAAGACAGTTTCTTTTGAAGTTCCTACTGAAGAAGATGCACCCCCATTTCTCTGCTCTTCAGAAATTAGAAGAGCAATCAGCTCCTCAAAATCAGGAAATTTTTCACGGACGGCAATGGATGTCCGGAATTGTGCATAATCCTTTCCTAGACCATTCAAGGTCACAGAAACCAAATCATCATCATCCACTGGCGACCCAATGGAAGCAAGTGCATCTGCAATTTTCTTCACTTTCATGTGGTAGTCATTTATGCTCAAATTTTCTCTCTGCACATTGTGCAACTCCTGTTTGAGTTGCATTTTCCTGGCTTGCGTATTTGTGCTATACATTTTTGCCAAAGTATCCCATGCCTCCTTTGGCATATTTGCATCCTGAATATGCACAATCATGGAGTCCGAAATACTGATAGACAGCCAGTACATAACTTTCCTGGCTCTCTCATGCCATCCTTTGAATGCCTGCATTTCCTGTTGACTGGGAACATTAGGAAGAACAAGTTCTTCTTCATTTCCTGTAATGAATTCCCAATAGCCTTTTCCCATCAAGAAATTCATCATTCTAAACTTCCATGCCTGGAAGTTGTTCTTGTCAAGCTTTTCAGTGACAATCTATGAAAGAGAATCAGATGCCATTACAGAACACTGCAAGATATTCTGTCACTGCAAAAAACACAGCTTTTTTTTGCCTCACACGGGCAGATCTGCAAAACTGACAAAAGTGGTATTTCACCACACAGTCACTTCCTAGTGACGATTTTGCATCAACAGGAAACAGGCATGAATCTGCAACTCCCAATATCTCTGCACACAGGCATACGATGCAATTTCTGCGGCACCTTTCCACCGACTAGCCGCGCAGCAAAAAACAGGGCCTTTTTCTGAGTGCCTGCGAAGAACCTCCGCCTTCAAAACGGGCCACGAAACGGCCTCAAACTGCGCGCTCGCCACACCGCGAAGGGTGTCTCAATCTGAAACAGTGCACTCCTGCACTTCTGGCTGTGCTACCTATAGAGATTTGCTCCCAAACTCGAAATAGGAACGCAACACTGGTCCTCTTACCAGGACACCACGAACTTGGCTTGCTTTCTTGAGCTCCTTACCACGAACAAGGCTCTGATACCATGTGAAGATAGTGCTCGGGGGGGGTCACTATGTACAAACCCTCTATATCACGTGCGTTCAAGGCCTATATTTAAAATCCCTTATCTGTAAAATTTTTCATTAATAAAATGTACCCCTTTTCTATACAAATCTGTAATTTTTTTCCAAAACTATTTAAAATAGTCCCTTATGTATATTTATTTCTGTAAATTTTAGAAATAAAAAATATCCTTTTGTTGAACTCACGTGATAGAGTTACATATGATGAGTGGACCCCCCGAGAGATAGTGGGAGAGAGGGAAGGAGTCTCACTTGCGGCTTTCTCACATGCACAAATGGGGGAATACACACAAAGGTGGAGGCTGAAAACAGTTTTCCTCTTCTTAGTTGTGAAAGCCAAAAGAACTCCAGTACAAAGAAATAGAAGAACCCTAAACACCTATTTCATTAATTTTGGACTCTTGCACTGTCCAAATTCATTTTGTGAGATAATTCTGGATAAAACATTTCAAAAAAAGAGGCTCTTATAAAACAAAACATTGAGTCAAAAAGGAAGATTTAAAAAAATCAAATTAGAAAAAATGATGTGAGATGTTAAAAATAGAGTACATCACATTGTTAAAAGAGACAAAAAAGTAAGATTTTAAAAAATCAAATTAGAAAAAATGGCGTGACATGTTATGAAAACTAGAGTACATTTCAAAAAGAGCACATCACATTTGTAAAGAAGTAGATCATATTACTCAAAGCCATATGGTGTCAAAAAACACCTTAATACAGTCTCTCTTAACATCATCTTAACATCACATTTGTACAAGAAGTAGATCATATTACTCAAAGCCATATGGTGTCAAAAAACACCTTAATACAAGGCCATATGGTGTCAAAAAACACCTTAATACAAAGCCATATGGTGTCAAAAAACACCTTAATACAGTCTCTCTTATCTAAGTCTAGAAGATCTCATCATTGGTCTCTCTTATCTTCTCAACAACCCAATCCTTCACTGCCTCCACAGCTGTATCCTCAACATAATTACATGCGAAGAAGAATTTAAGCAATCACAAATTGTTTCTTTATAATTTCTCTGAGAGGCTCTTATTGTTCTCTCAGCATCCGCATCAAATCGCCCATGACGAGAGCTGCGATAACGCAGGTTACTTAAGAAGTCTAATAGATATTGTTGTGCTTTTATCATACGTCTTAGAAGTCTTTCACTGTCTGCTATCTTGAGAGTCTCCTCCCTCTCTGCGTGCCTTTGTGCAGCAAATTCCTCTCTCTCCATGTGTGTCAAAGGAGAACCTTGTTGAATTCTGGCCTCTCTCTGTGCTCCTTGGTCAGCAATCCATTCTTTGAGATTGTTAATTCCGAACTCCACGTCTTCGACAATGCCAAGGACATCCATGGGTGGGGAGATGATAAAGAAAGGGAGATGGACTACGATGCAAGAAAGAAGAGAGTGTCTACAGAAGAACTAGGATAGAAGAATACTTGGTTATCAAGATGGATGAAAGAAGACTCTGAGAGTGTTTGCGGACGGACTAGGATAGAAGAATACAAGTTAATGAGAAGCACTAGGATGCAAGAAAGAAGAGAGTGTCTGCAGAAAGAACTAGGATAGAAGAATACTTGGTTATCAGGATGGATGAAAGAAGACTCTGAGAGTGTTTGCGGAAGGACTAGGATAGAAGAATACAAGAAGAATACAAGTTAATGAGAAGCACTAGGATGGATGAAAGAAGAGAGTGTTTGTGGAAGAACTAGGATAGAAGAATACTTGGTTATCAGGATGGATGAAAGAAGACTCTGAGAGTGTTTGCAGAAGGACTAGGATAGAAGAATACAAGTTACTCAGAAGGACTAGGATGTAAGAAATAAGAGAGTGTTTGTGGAAAGACTAGGATGGAAGAATACAAGTGCACTAAGGCACGATGTGTTCACTACGATAAGGATAAGGGTTGGAATAAAGTGAGTGGCACGATGTGTTCACTATGATAAGGGTTGGAATAAAGCGAGTGGAGATTGAATGCTCTACTTTAAGTGAGTGGAGATGATAAGGATAAGGGTTGGAATAAAGTGAGAGAAGCATTGCGAATGCTCTACTTTAAGTGAGTGGAGACTGTCCAACTGAATAAAATTCTCATCACACAAGGATTTATTTCCAAATAATCACATCATCACACATTCATATCATAAAATTGTGTGCATGAAGAAATATATTACAAATATTACATCATCACATATTCATATCAAAATTCTCATCACACAAGGATTTATTTTCAAATAATCACATCATCACACATTCATATCATAAAATTGTGTGCATGAAATAAATATATTACAAATATTACATCATCACATATTCATATCAGAATTCTCATCACACAAGGATTTATTTCCAAATAATCACATCATCACACATTCATATCATAAAATTGTGTGCATAAAGAAATTATATAAATATCATGATTATGCGACTTAAGTAATAAGTCACAAATTGGTGTATAATCAACAAAAACTACAAACACAACATCATACATGCATCACAACTCTTGTGATGCTTCTAGTGGAGACTCTGGCAACTCTTCGGATGCTTCCAATGGAGGCTGTGGTACTGTAGATGTACACTCGGTCTCTACTTCTTTTGTAGTATGTAGTGCTTTCGGAGTAGACTCAGTATCCTCTTCCTTAAATGCAAGCGGAGGCGGTGGCAACTCTTCTGATGCTTCCAGTGGAGGCTGTGGTGCTGTAGGTGTACATTGGGTCTCTACTTCTTCTGTAGTATGCAGTGCTTTCATAGTAGACTCAGTCTCCTCTTCCTTAAAGGGAAGCTCTGGTATTGCTTCAGTTGCACGTTGTATTCTAATGGCAGCAATTAGGTCTCGAATGATTTCAGCCCTAAACAATTGTATATCCTCCTCTGAATATTTGAGCTCCAAAGAGTCTTCCGATGAGATCTGTGGCATAAGTGAGAAAATTTCTTTGAAAATCAACATGCAGTTGTAGGCAACTCTCCACCCACAACTATGCCCATCTTCCTGCACTACTACTAAACGCTTTTGGAAGTCTACCGAGTCTTTGTACTGTCCTGTCTCTCTGATAGCAGATACCAACTTCTCAATCGACCTGCTCATCGTGACATATTAAAAAAACTTAGTGTATCTATCACATAAGGTACATAATATAGAAGTAACAACAGATTAATAGAATACTTACGTTTGCACTGAGCCATGAAAGCCTGCAATGGAGTTAACAAACCAACAATAGTTGTCTTCAAGGTTCCAAACCACCAGACTCCAATGTTCCCTACACGAATAATTAAGAACCATTATTATTTAACACAATGTTGCCAGTACAAGATGAAAGTAAAGGTTGCCATGATACTTACATCTCATGATATGCCATAAATAGGACTCGCACGCCATGTAAATGTAAAGGCTGTAATAATTTACAAACATCGGCTATTGTCTTTCTGCTATCGCTAAGTATAGGAGAAAGGAGGGAATCCAACATATACGCACGATTTTGTACGACTCTACCAAATCGTGAGATAACTATACTGCACCAACAAATAAATGAATATTAGCTTATTAGATTTAATCAAAATAAATGAATATTAGCTTATTAGCTTATTAGATTAAATCAAAATATTGAATTATCAAGTAGAGAAAAAGTTTGTATCAAACCTGAGAATGGCCATCATAACGTTGTTATTGACCTCATTTGAAGCTCTAGAGAGAATTGAAATCTCTTCTCCCCCAAATTCAAGATACTGAGGTCTATGTTGAATCATAACCCTAACATTAAAAGAGCTTCCCAATTCTTTTAATGAGGCCATGTTTGTAGAGTTGAGGTCATCTATCCTCTTTGACTCTTTGATGGCATTCATTTCGCAATCAATGATTGCTCGAATGGTACATGTTATAAATGCATAGAGATGCAAATCCGTATATGTTGATAGTGTGGTGTCATTTTGCATCTCAAAAATTTGACCAAGTACCAAAAAGCAATTGTAGCCCACCCTCCATCCACAATTATAGATGTGGCTATTATCTTGATGTGATACCTGACATGTTATATACTCTATTTGTTGTGCCAAGTCACATTGCCGCATTACTATGTCGATAGCATCTACTAATTTTTGAGCTGATCTGCATATCAAAACATATAACAACAGTGAATATGTGCATTGCATATCAATCTACATGTCAAGAAGTGACAACAAGTGTAGTCTATACTTACTCTAATACATTGCCATGGACGGATGTCATTGAGTTTGCAAAGAAGCACTTCTTCGCAAGGATGTCCACGACTACCAGACTCCAATGTGAGCTACATTATCAATAAAGAATAATTATTGTGTTTGAGACAATTCTAGCAAATGCAATAGAAAAAACAAGTAGGGTTTGATGCTTACTTCTCATAATATGCTGTAAAAATAACTCGTGCGTCATTCATAGGAATGTGCTTCAACCACTTGCAAACATTCTCTATGGTTTCTTCTTTGTTGATAAGCACTTCCGAAATACGAGGATCGAGCATATATGAAACGCTTTGTATATTTTGCAGAAAATTTGCTATAACATTGCTATATTAAAAAAAAAAGTATTAGCTTCTTGGGTTTAATCAAAATAAGCAAAGTATAAAGCCAAGGAAAAGGCTGCATCAAACCTGAGGATGGTTGTAATGACTTTGACATTAACCTCATTCTTGGGATTCAAGAGGATTGAAATCTCTTCTTCACCAAATTCAAAAAAATGAGGTTGTTGTCGAATTAACAACATAGCAGTGAATGAACTTCCAATCTGCTCCAATAGATTCATATTTTTATGACTCATCTTGTTGAGGGAGTAGTCTACATCGTATTCTTCTTCACTTGCTATGTCCTCCACATCCTCCTTCTGCGATGTACACATCCCAAATAAAGGCTTAAACAAGCAGATAAGGTTTCATATATGCTTTCATTAGTGTAAGTCTCTCCTCTGCTTGGAGCAAAAATTTAAAAAGGTTTCATACACGCTTTCATTAGAGTGAGTCTCTCCTTCTCTTGGATGAAAATTTTAAAAAGTTATGAGATTTACACATCCCAAATAAAAATAATGGTTTAAATAATCATAGAAGTATAAAGATAGCATGCTTTCATTAGACAAGTTATGAGATTTATACATCCCAAATAAAATTAATGGTTTAAATAATTATAAAAGTATAAAGATAGCATGCTTTCATTAAACTCATTCTCTTCTCCTTTTGGAAGAAAATATAAAAAAGTTATGAGATTTATACATCCCAATTAAAGGCTGGAACAAGTATACAAGTATAAAGATAAGGTTTTATACATGCTGCAATGTAGTCATATTTTCATGTTGTTTCCCAATGGTAGTAATTAGATGCTGAATACTCTCAGCCCGAAATGCTAGCAGATCAGCTTCTCTATATGATTCCATTTTGACTGGTAACTCCAGATCAAAAATCTCTCTAAGAAACAACATGCAGTTGTAGGCGACTCTCCACCCACAGCTGTGTCCATCTTTTTGCTCCACTGGCAGACGTCTTTTGAATTCTACTTGATCTTGTTGCTCCGTGGTTGTTCTGACAGCAGATACTAGCCGATATGCAGCACTGTCCAGCATGACATATGAAATATATTAATATGTCATGATCATAAGATACAAAATAAGAAAGTATCAAAAATATTAAGAGAATAATTACCTTGGGGAGTTGGCATGATAGCCTTCTATTGAATTCACAAACCATAAATGGTTGAGTTCAAGGTCCCAGAAGATCAAGCTCCAATGTGAGCTACACGACCAGAATAAAAATGATTATTGTTTTACACAAACTTGCCAAAGAAATAGTAAAAATAAGGTTAGAGTTGATACTTACGCCTCATGATAAGGCATTAAGATGACTCGCACCCCATCTAAATTCAAAGGGCTTAACCAGGTACAAACATCTTCTATAGTCTTTTGAGGAGAGCTAAGAATAGAAGAAAGGAGAGCATCGAGCATATAGACACGATGCTGCACTGTACTAGGAAGTTGAGAAATAACTACACTGCACCAAGAAATAAACAAACATTAGCTCATAGAATTGATTTGCATTCTGCACTAGGAAACTGATATATAACTGAACTGTGAATAAATAAACAAATGTTAGCTTATTGAAGTAGCAATAAATAAATAAACATTACCTGAGAATGGCCAAGATAACATTGTCATTAACCTCTTTTAAAGGATTGGAGAGGATTGAAACCTCCTCTCTACCAAAGCTTAAATACTGAGGTTCTCGTTTCAAAACGATCTTAACTTGAAATGAGCTCTCCATTTTATCTAATGACGCTAAATTTGATTTTTCAATCAAATTTAGAGGTGGTTGCATTGTTGAAGTAGAAGGGAGTGCCTCCGTATTGACTTCATCCATTTCTTCTCCCTCTATTGCCTGTAAACAAATATGAGAGATTAGATTCATTATCTTTAAATTTAAATCTTATTTAAAAAATTGTATTTAGTTGAGAAATAGAGAGTTCATACAGCTAAGTATTGTCGTAGTGGCCTTTTTTCATAACCCTGCGAGCCATAATTATCAAAGAGGGCATCATCATATTTGTCTTCATCCACCAACCTCTCTGTGAATGGGTCATGTAAGTCCATCTTTTCATCATCAACAACTGGGACATTATGATCTTCAAGGTAATCATCCATGTCATCGGTGTCCTTGTGGTCTATCTCTTTTTCATAGCCTGTGGTTAGATCTGCTTGAAGCTGGAAATAGGCCATGAAATGCTTATTTTCAATAATATTGGTGGAGTTGCCTTTTCTTAGGAGATCCTCAAATAAATATCCCATCCTGCACAAGGTGACCTCCCAACCTACCGGCAGCAAATTCTCCATCATGGTAAGCAAGAGACTCCCACTTTTTGCAGGACTTCCATAGTTGTTTTTTTGATAATGTATGGACCTGGGAATATCTTGCTCTTCTAGCATCAATCTCAAATTATTTGAATTCCCTCTTATGTTCTTGTAAAGAATAAGGAAGAGAGATAGGAGACTCAAGTTCAGCTTTCTTCACAACACACAAAAGAGAGAGGACACAAGGTTGGAGGGTGAAGCCTTTCTTCACTTTTGCACACAACAACAATACAATAGAAGAGGGAAATACCCTATATGTCAAAACCTAGAATACGTGGTTCATATGTGAACCCAAACCAAAAACATACGTGGTAGTCTAACTACACCACGAGTACAACTAACATAGGCGGTGACATAAATGATAGTCATCCAGGAGATATGTCGGGGATAGAGCTTGATATCTCAACACTCCCCCTCAAGCTCAAATCCATCTCACGTACACCAAGCAAGCTCCTAAATCTGCGAAGCTTCTCGGTACCCAATGCCTTCGTAAAGATATCAGCCACCTGCTCCTCAGTGCTGACATAGACAAGATCAATCTCACCAGCTAGAACCTTCTCTCTCACAAAGTGATAATGCACCTCAATGTGCTTCGTTCTAGCATGATAAACTGGGTTATTAGCAAGCATGATGTTGCTAATGTTGTCACAATGAATGACAACTGCTGCATGAACTGACTGTCCCATATCTGCAAGTAGCTTCCGTAACCAAGCTACCTCACATGCAGCCATTGCTGCACCCCTGTACTCAGCCTCTGTGCTCGACAAGGC
The DNA here is from genome assembly GCF_047967505.1 of Dipteris shenzhenensis. Classification (NCBI taxonomy): domain Eukaryota; kingdom Viridiplantae; phylum Streptophyta; class Polypodiopsida; order Gleicheniales; family Dipteridaceae; genus Dipteris; species Dipteris shenzhenensis. Next base: position 48,511,507 of record NC_141626.1, on the reverse strand, counting down.
AACTGTTGGCTGCTTCTTGCTGCTCCAACTGATGGCACCACTCCCAAGGGAAAACATAAAACCACTAGTAGATCTCTTGTCTGAGACACTACCAGCCCAGTCAGCATCTGTGTATCCATGTACCTGTAATGCACACCCAGCTTCATAAAACAGTCCATAATGCAATGTGGACTTCACATACCGCAGTATGCGCCTAGCCGCATCCAAATGTGGCTTCCTCGGTGCCTGCATAAACTGACTCACCAGCCCCACAGCATAGCTCAAATCTGGTCTGGTTATAGTCATGTAAATCAAGCTACCTACTATGCGCCTGTACATAGTAATATCTTCAAGAAGCTCACCTGTTTCTGCATTGAGCTTCACATTCTGCTCCAATGGAACAGAAATAGGCTTACAGCCTGTCATCCCATATTTGGACAGCATGTCCAAACCGTATTGCCTTTGCAACAGCCATATCCCACTCGGGGATCTAATAACCTCAATGCCCAAGAAGTAACGCAGCTCTCCCAAATCCTTCATCTCAAATTTCTGCTTCAACAGCAGCTTCACTTCATTAATGTCTGCATCACTATCACCTGTAATAATTGTGGGGTTAAAGTTCACTGTGCCTTAACCCCAGTTATGTACAATACTCAAACACATATATAAATGAATGAAAAAGAAGATTAGGGTGGTTCTGCACCCACCAAAACTTGTGTGGCTCTCTGTCTCTCTCTCTCGCTCTCTCTCCCTCTTCCGTTCTTGCTTCCGTTGAGAGCACTCTCAACTGGTATCAGAGCCCGGGTGATCTAGCTGAGCGTGCGTGAATGCTTGAAGCTCAGCAGCTCTGTGGGAGGAAGGAGAAGCTTTGTGGGAAGCTTTGTGGGTGACTTTACTTGCATCCGAGTGTGCAGAGACCTTGGAGGAACCTTTGGAAAAGTCACTTTGGCTTTGCGAAGTGGTTTTGAGAGCCTGTTAAGAGCTTTCAAAGAAAAAGTCGTTTTTTGAGCTTTTCCCTGTTCCGTTCGATGACAAAGACTCCGTATTGACTTGTGGAGGTAACTATTGCTTGCTTTTGGTGTCCACATTACTTCAGGAGCTTGGAAACACCTTCATTCTTGAATCTGAGATCATTTCAGTGGATTTCTGACTCACTGTGTCAATTCCTGCGTTTTTTGCCCGGGTGTTGGAACTCAAGTTTGGAGCAACCATTTGCAGATCTGTCAGTTCCGGTGGACTCAGGAGGTCCTAAAACTTCTATGTCGCTCATCATTCACACTCCGGTGGAGTTTACAGATAGCTCTGTTTCAAAAAACGTTTTTCAGTCCGTGTGTTGGACCCAGTGATTGAGACCACGGTTTCCAAAACCGTCTGTCCCATTGCGTTCCGGATGCCCAAAAACCCCTACCTATCAGTTCTTGTGCGATTTGGTGGAGGATTTTCAGAGTTATAAATCTCTGTGTATTCGATTTCGTCTCTCTGTTATGCATTTTTCATACTAAGGTTTTGAAACCTTAGATTTATGCCACATGGCAGTGGATAAGTGTTGACTCCCATTTCTCACTCATCGGTTGGGATTTTGGAGTTCTGGCAGAAGAGAGATATTTGCAGATTTTCTCGCTGAGTCCGATTATGCAATGGCGCCCATGTTTTGAAGCATCTCAGGTTCTATTTTTCAGTAGCGCTCATTACCGTGGGACTATGATTTCTTGAGCATACCTTATGCAGATCACTTTGGTTGCAGTTTGAGCAGTGTGCGCTCATTCGTGGTATGCATTGGGTTACAATGGATGATTTATAGGCCATTTGGATGCATTGCGGTCCTTGTTGGATGTGCTGATAGGCCCAAATTGCCTTGTGGGATGCTATTTTTATGGACGCTTTGCACATGGATGCTATTTTAAGCTGAGGGACAGCTTTGACAAATTGCAGGTGATGCACTGATAGTGCTATGCTCTCTTGGATGAGACATTATTGATGCATATGCCAGTGGACAGTGTTTATGCTTGAGTCATTTGGCATTTATTGGCATTTTCTTTTGGGCCAGATTTGCTCATATGGATGCATAGTATATGCACATGAGTCAGATGCTTTGAGTTTTGAGTTTTGGTGATATTTCACTCTATTGTGGCATACACATTTGGGTGCACCTAGTATTTGGTGTGATTATCTCTTGCAGGTACTAGCATTTGGGATTTTGCTTTATTTGCATCATGGCATCCTCTTCCATGTCTGAAAAGGAGTTTTTCAGCATTAAAAAGTTTGATGGGACAAACTTTTCTTTGTGGAAAGAACAGATAAGGGATGTGCTTATTCAAAAGAAGCAGATTAAACCCTTGGCAGGGATTGAAGCTAAGCCTGCAAATATGTCTGAGGATGATTGGAATGAGTTGGATGCATTAGCAAAGTCTACTATTAGACTTCATCTTGCAGAGTCAGTTTATTTCACAGTAGTAAATGAGTAGACTACGGAAGATTTGTGGAAGAAACTGTGTGCCACTTATGAGAAGGAAACTGCCTCTAATAAAGTTTACCTCATGAAGAGGTTGTTTGAGCTGCAGATGAAGGAAGGGGTCTCCATTGCTTCTCATTTGAATGAATTCAATATTATTTTCAGCCAGCTTCAGGCTCAGAAAATGAATTTTGATGCGGAGACTAAGGCAATATTTCTCTTATGTTCATTGCCATCCTCATGGGATACCTTCCGTACAGCTGTCAATAACTCTGCACCTGGTGGAGTACTGAAATATGATGATGTTGTGGGTAGCTTGTTGGCCGAGGAGATTAGACGGAAGTCTATGGATGGCAACAAGCAGGATGCAGCCTTAAATGTGCAAAGGGGCAGATCACACTTCAGGGGGAAGTCCCAAGAAAGAGGGAAGTCTCGTAGCAAATCCAGGGCACGGAACATTGAGTGTTACCATTGTGGCAAGAAGGGCCATATGAAAAAGGATTGCTACAAGTTGAAAAGAGAGCAAAAGGATAAGAAAAAGAATGCAAATTGGGGTGCAAATCAAAAGGAAGAGAGTCCAAGGGAGGACAAAGGAAAAGTGAAGATCGAGGAGATCAATGCAGTCACACATGATAGTGACAATGATGTTCTCTTCATGTCTACTTTATCTGCAGAGTTGCTTACCACTTCAGATGATGCATATTCCCAGGATTGGATTTTGGATTCTGGTGCTTCATTCCATGTTACTCCCCATAGGGAATGGTTCTCCACTTATGACAGTGGAAAGACAGGTTGTGTGCATCTTGGAAATGACTATGCATGTGACATAGTGGGAGCAGGTGACATAAAGTTTTCTTTTGCAAATGGGTCTGCATTTGTTTTGAAACATGTGAGACATGTGCCTAAGTTGACCAAGAGTCTTATTTCAGTGGGTCAGCTCGATGATGCTGGTTTTCACACCACTTTTGGCTTTCAAAGTTGGAAAATTCAAAAGGGCTCTATGCTTTTGGCCAGGGGTGCCAAGTGTGGGACTTTGTATCCCTTACATGTATCAGGGGTATTTGATCATGTTGTTGCAATAACCAAGCAGCTAAGCACTTCTTTGTGGCATTGCAGGTTGGGGCACATGAGCCAGAATGGAATGAAACTCTTATGCTGTTTGGGTTATGTACCGCATTTGAGTTTCTCTGATTTTGAATTTTGTGAGCACTGTCTCTATGGGAAGCAGACTAAATCAGCCCATAAAAGAAGGGGAAAGAAAGAGTTTGAAATGCTTGATTTGGTGCATTCAGACGTATGTGGTCCCATGCCTACACGGTCATTAGGCGGGGCTGAATACTATGTGACATTCATTGATGATGCAACTAGGAAAGTGTGGGCTTATGCTATAGCTCGGAAGAGTGATGTATTCCAGGTATTTCAGAAATGGCTGGCCTTGGTTGAGAATCAGTCAAGTAGAATGCTTAAATGCCTACGGACTGACAATGGTGGAGAGTATCTCTCTCATGACTTTCAGCATTTCTGTGATACACGTGGGATTAAGAGGGAGCTCACATCCCCTCGTACTCCAGAGCAAAATCCAGTTGCAGAAAAGATGAACCGTACCATTCAAGAAAGGTTGCAATGCATGCTTTCCAATGCAAGTCTTTCTGGTGGTTTTTGGGCTGAGGCAATGAAGACTGCAGTACATGTGATCAATAGATCACCTAGTAAGAGTTTGGATGGTGGTATTCCTGAAGAGGCATGGAGTGGCAAGAAGCCCTCTTACTCTCATTTGCGTATATTTGGGTGTGAGGCATATGCACATGTGCCAAAAGAGCTTCGAAAGAAGCTAGATCCTAAGTCTAGGAAATGCATCTTTCTAGGTTATGGTGAAAGTGGAGAGATGGGCTATCGTCTCTGGGATCCAGAAGCAAAGAAGATCATACGCAGCCATGATGTGGTCTTCAATGAGAAGAAGATGCATAAGGCACCCATGAGGGATGTGGAAATGAGGAGAATCACTTTCCAGGATGTGAATCCACCTGCATATGTTGATAGGCAGCAAGCTGTCCATGCACCAAATGTGCAAGAAATGGTACAACCAAGTACTCCCACAGGTATACAATCAAGTGTAGATGATGGATCATCTATTGGTGGAAATGATGAGCCAAATGTGGCTGATATGCAAGTGGGACAGCAAGCTGAAATGCCCTTGAGAAGATCATCTAGAGTGTCTAGACCGCCTGATAGGTTTGTTCCAGGGGTAGACTATGTGATGCTTACTGATTGCGGGGAGCCTTCTTGCTACAGAGAGGCTATGATGCGTGAGGATCAACGCAAGTGGGAGTATGCTATGCAATCAGAGATGAGTTCACTTATGAAGAATAAGACTTGGGACTTGGTTTCTTTGCCACATGGAAAGAAAGCATTGCCATGTAAATGGGTCTACAAAATGAAGGTCACAGGTGATGATGTGCCTAGATACAAGGCCCATTTGGTTGCTAAAGGGTTCAAGCAAGAGAAGGGTGTGGACTTTGATGAGATATTCTCTCCGGTTGTGAAGATGACCACACTTAGATGCATGCTTGGACTAGTGGCAGTAGAGGATATGGAGCTTATGCAAATGGATGTCAAGATAGCTTTCTTGCATGGGGATTTGCATGAGGACATCTACATGGTGCAGCCGGAAGGCTTTGAAGAAAAGGGCAAAGAGCATTTAGTTTGCAAGCTGAAAAAGAGTCTCTATGGTCTTAAGCAAGCACCTAGAGAATGGTATCAGAAGTTTGATGCTTTCATTCGGTCCCAGGGTTTTAGAAGGAGTGAAATTGATCACTGCCTCTACACTAAAAGGGCTAAGGATAATAGCCTGATAATCTTGGCACTATATGTGGATGATATGCTATTGGCTAGCAAGAATACTTATGAGCTAGATGCATTAAAGGCCAAGTTGCATGAGGCCTTTGATATGAAGGATTTGGGACTTGCAGGTCATATTCTTGGTATGCGCATCACGCGTGATCGGAGTAGGAAACTCCTTTGGCTTTCACAAAAAGAGTATGTTACAAAAGTATTGCAGCGTTTCCATATGGAGGGGGGGAAGGCAGTGAGTACTCCATTGCCTCCATATGTGAAACTGAGTCATACAGATAGTCCCAAATCAGATGAGGAAAGGGCCATGATGGCCAAGGTTCCTTATGCATCAGCAGTTGGGAGTCTTATGTATGCTATGATAGCTACTAGACCAGACATTGCATTTGCAGTGGGAGTTGTTAGCCGGTATATGGCTAATCCAGGAAAGAGGCATTGGGAGGCAGTTAAGTGCATCATGAGGTACATGAAGGGTACCAAGGAGATGTGCATTTGCTTTGGTAAAGGAGACATGCGTGTACTTGGGTACACAGATTCAGACTATGCAGGGCATGTGGATAGTAGGAGATCCACTTCTGGTTATGTGTTCACCTTTGCAGGTGGTGCAGTGTCGTGGATGTCTCATGCACAGAAGTGTGTTGCTTTGTCTACCACAGAGGCTGAGTTGCAGCCACAGAGGGTTGCAAGGAGGCTATATGGCTTGATCGGCTAGTGGGAGATTTGGGGATTCATACAGGTGTACCGACATTGCATAGTGATTCCATGAGTGCTATTCAGCTAGCACGGAATCCGGTCTTTCATGCAAAGACCAAACACATTGAGGTCAAGTACCATTTCATCAGGGAGGTACTTGAGGACAAGCGCATAGAGCTTGTCAAGGTTCATACAGATGATAACCCTGCAGATATGCTGACGAAGAGTCTACCTAGTCTCAGCGGTTTGAGTATTGTCGTGTATTGATGGGCATTGGATAGTATGCTCACTGGTTGTTCTCCCTTAAAGGCACATTGTCCTTTAAGTGGGAGGTTGTGGGGTTAAAGTTCACTGTGCCTTAACCCCAGTTATGTACAATACTCAAACACATATATAAATGAATGAAAAAGAAGATTAGGGTGGTTCTGCACCCACCAAAACTTGTGTGGCTCTCTGTCTCTCTCTCTCGCTCTCTCTCCCTCTTCCATTCTTGCTTCCGTTGAGAGCACTCTCAATAATCAAGTCATCAACATAGATGACTATAAGCACAATCCCTCTGTTTGTCCTTTTCACATAAAGTGAAAAATCTGAATTGGAAATCTGAAATCCAATAGTGACAAGATATTGCCCTATCTTGTCTGACCATGCCCTCGGCGCCTGTTTTAAGCCATACAAGGCTTTGCGCAACCTGCATACAAAATCGTGGTGTGCTTTATCCTCATAACCTTCTGGCTGCATCATATAAACCTCTTCCTACAAGTCACCATGCAAGAAGGCATTTTTCACATCCATCTGATGCAAAGACCATCCCTTTGCAGCAGCCATAGCAATTACTGCTCTCACGGTTGCCATCCTTGCAACTGGGCTGAAAGTTTCCTCATAGTCAATTCCATATGTCTGTGCAAAACCTTTGGCAACCAATCTTGCCTTGTACCTGCTTACAGACCCATCAGCATTGTGCTTTACTTTGTAAACCCACTTGCAGCCAATAGCCTTCTTATCATGAGGCAAAGGCATCAAATCCCAAGTGTGGTTTGCATCCAAGGCAGCCATCTCTTCATCCATAGCTGCTTCCCAATTTTTATGCCCTGCTGCATCCTCAAAACATGTGGGCTCTGGCTCCTCTAGAACCTTGACCATATAAGCATAGTGATGTGCTGTATACCCATCATATCTCAGCCTGTCAACTGGATACTTAATACGAGTGGACCTCCGTACAGCTGGATCAGTTGCAGGAGTCTTTAAATCATGCCTGCTTTTCCTTGCACCAGGTGTAACAACAGAAGGAATCCCAAGTTCCTCATCAAGGCTCATTTCAGAGCCACTTGACTCTCCATCAACATGAGAGCTACCAGCAGACACATCAAACACTGGAGCATGGTCCACTTTTTCTTTTCCCTTATGTGATACCTGCACAACACTATCAGGACTGCCATGTGACGATTCACTAGATCTCAATCTCCCTGTCCATGCATTAGATCCACTAGTAGAGGACTCTCTGGGTCCACTCAAGGCTTGAGATTGCTGCTCTGCATTTATTGCAGCATTCCCATTTCCTGCATCTGCATCTCCTACCATAACAGTTGGTGCATACCAGCTACTCATTTCATCAAAAACAACATCTCTGCTCACTTGCATTTTGCGGGTGGAAGGGTTATAACAGCGATACCCTTTCTGGTGCTGAGCATATCCAATAAAGATGCATTTTTCTGCCTTTGGATCCAGCTTTGTTCTCTTCTCATCAGGAACATGAACATAAGCTATGCAACCAAATACCTTCAAGTGAGAAATATCTGGTTTTTGGCCTGTATACATTTCTTCAGGCGTCATGCCATGGACAGCTGCAGTGGGGGTTCTGTTCATAATATAAACAGCAGTTGCTACTGCTTCAGCCCAAAAATAATCAGGCATGTTTTTCTCATTTAGGATCGCCCGTCCTACTTCTGCAATATGCCTGTTCTTCCTTTCTGCAACCCCATTCTGCTGAGGGGTAGACCTGCATGAGTACTTCCTTTGAATTCCCTGTTCTTTCAGATATTCACAAAATTCTTCTGAAAAGTACTCTCCCCCTCCATCAGATCTTAGCACTTTAATATGCACACCTTTCTCTTTTTCAACCATGGCCTTAAAAGCCTTGAAATGGCTGAACACTTCACTTTTGTGCTTCATAAAATAAATCCACACTTTCCTAGTGTAGTCATCAATAAACGTCACATAATAATGGCATCCACCAATAGAAGCAGCTTTGGTTGTCCAAACATCTGAATGGATCACTTCCAAAGGTCTTCTGCTCACCTTAGCATTTTTGGGAAATGCATGTCTGGCCTGCTTACCCATTTGGCATGCTTCACATACCTTTTGCATTCCCTCAACTCTGAATTTAGGCAAACCTGCAACAATGTTTTTCGTTTGCATAGATTTCAGCCTTTGTATATTCACGTGCCCAATGCGCTTGTGCCATATCTCAATATCTGCAATGACACCTCTCCCATGTGCAAACATAGCAGCTTTCACCTCAGGCATATCAACATCCAAGGTGAACATTCTTCCATTTTTGTTGCCTTTCGCAACCAAGCGGCATTTATTTTTCAGGTCTTCAACAAAGCATCCATCAGGATTAAATCTAACCTGCAGACCTTGCTCAACCATCTGGCCAACTGAAACCAGGTTCTTAGTGATTTTTGGAACATGAAGTACATCTGCCAAGTACTTCGTTTTGCCATACTGCATAGCCAATGGCACTTTACCAACCTGCGTAATTGGGTGCGCAGTATCATCACCTGTTTCAACATAACCTGGCTTATCCAAATTTCTGACATCATGAAACCACTCACCATGACTGGTCATGTGGTTAGAGGCACCTGAATCAACATACCAAACATCATTGCAAGCTGCAGCATCTCCTGACATGGAGTTAACCATATGCTGCATCACAAAAAGGTGCTCATTTCTGTCGTCACCATGCCCACTTGATGATGCATAGTTGCTTTGCTGCAACTTTCCACTTTTGATGTCATTCTGCTTTTTATAGCATGTATTCTCCTTGTGTCCAGGCTTTCCACAATAATAGCATTCTGTGCTGCTATTTACTTGCTGGTTCCTTTGCCATGAACCACGGCCTCTTTGGCTCCCCCTGCCTCTAGAACTACCATGTCCTCCTCCATAGGACTGGTTTTCCTGTTGTTGCTGTTGGTTCTGATTTCCTGCACGGCCACCAGAACGGCCTCTTCCTCTACCTCTGCCTCTACCTGTATTCGAGTAGAAAGCAGTCTCTTGAGAAGTTGAGGTGGCTGAACCACCATTCCTTTGCTCTTCACTCAGCAAGAGAGCAATAAGTTCCTGAAAATCAGGAAATGTTTCACGGACTCCAATGGATGTCCGAAATTGTGCATAATCTTTCCCAAGACCATTCAAGGTCACGGACACTAAGTCCTCATCATCAACAGGTGCTCCAATGGAGGCAAGAGAATCTGCAAGGCCTTTCACCTTCAAGGAATACTCATTTATATTCAGATTTTTCCTTTGCACATTGTGCAACTCCTGCTTTAGCTGCATCTTTCGTGCTTTGGTATTTGTGCTATACAGCTTCACCAATGTATCCCATGCCTCCTTAGGCGTCTCTAGATCCTGTATATGCACAATCATAGAATCTGAAATGCTAACGAACAGCCAATACAGGCATTTTCTGGCTTTTTCATGCCATTCTTTAAAGGCCTTCAATTCAGCAGGAGTGGGAGTAGCACCCAAAACTGGTTCTGCAGTTTCACCACTGATGTAATCCCAAACTCCCTTTCCCATAAAGAAGTTTGTCATCCTGAACTTCCATGCTTGGAAGTTGTTCTTGTCAAGCTTCTCACTGACAATGGTAGACAGATTCTCAGACATTTTACAAATCACGAATTGCAACAGCAACCTGTAAACACAGCAAATGCCTCAGAAGGGCAAATAGCAAAACTTCTGCAAAGAGCCTCACAGGGGCAGATCTGCAACACTGACGAAAGTGGTATTTCACCACACAGTCACTTCCTCGTGATGATTTTGCATCAACAGGCAACAGGCATGAATCTGCAACTCCCAATATCTCTGCACATAGGCATATGATGCAATTTCTATGGCACCTTTCCACCGACTAGCCGCGCGGTGGTCGCACAGCAAAAACAGGGCCTTTTTCTGAGTGCCTGCGAAGAACTTCCGCCTTCAAAACGGGCCCCGAAACGGCCTCAAATCAAAAAACTAAAGTCACCAAGGGCTTCGCCCTCACCCGCAGCATATACTGCGCTCTCGCCGCACCGCGAAGGGCCTCTCAATCTGAAGCAGTGCACTCCTGCACTTCTGGCTGTGCTACCTGCAAAGATTTGCTCCCAAACTCGAAGTAGGAAAGCAACACTGGTCCTCTTACCAGGACACCACAAACTTGGCTTTCTTTCTTGAGCTCCTTACCACGAACAAGGCTCTGATACCATGTAAAGAATAAGGGAGAGAGATAGGAGACTCAAGTTCAGCTTTCTTCACAACACATAAAAGAGAGAGGACACAAGGTTGGAGGGTGAAGCCTTTCTTCACTTTTGCACACAACAACAATACAATAGAAGAGGGAAATACCCTATATGTCAAAACCTAGAATACGTGGTTCATATGTGAACCCAAACCAAAAACATACGTGGTAGTCTAACTACACCACGAGTACAACTAACATAGGCGGTGACATAAATGATAGTCATCCAGGAGATATGTCGGGGATAGAGCTTGATATCTCAACAGTTCTTTTGTAAAGAGTGATCAGGGTTGGGACTCCGCATACATAGAAAGAATGATTCAAGAGTTTGAATCGCTATGCCACATTCTCTCTTGCCTCTCTTTGTTGCATAAACACCACTATAGATCTTCAAATCTGATGAATATGCTCGCTCTAGAGTAACCTGCATGGCTTCTTTGTCTTTTTTATCAACAAATATGACAATGTTACAAATCGCCACTTTGCTAATGGTGGTATATACTATTCTATCAATGAAGTTATGGATATCATTGCTAGAAACTTCATTGATAAAGAATAGTTGTGGCTTATCCCATGCTGACTCATTCTTAAAGAAGTCATCTTCTGAGACTCCCCTGAAGTTGACAGCTTTCTAGACTCTGCCGTAACCTCTACATTGAATTGAAAGCTTTGGTGCATATCTATTGGCATTCTTATCTCGCTGATTAATCTTTCCACATATGCAACCACCTGTTGTGGGATCTCTTTTCTCATATAAGAGGTTACTATTTCCGACCCATCTTCATCCTTTTTAATCCACCTGTTGGCCCATAGCTTTACCTTGGGTGTTGACAAAGAAGCTATATGCTTCACCACATTATAGTCAATGTTGCAATGAGTAAGTGGAATTTGTTTCTCTGACAGCAAATACTTGATGGCACTATGCACTGCATCACGCCTCACCTGTACATTGATGCATTCTTCCATGCAGTGGTCTTTGTCTTTTTTTCCAAAAAACCATTCTTTCTTTAAAATTCTTTGTGCTGCCATGGATGCATACTTATCAGGTAAGTACTTTACAGGCCTCCACATCCTTGTTGTCAACTCCTTCTTATCCATTACCTTTGACTTGCCGGAGATAAACAAAGGAGCTTCATAGGTCAGCTGTCCACGCTCACAAGCAATGCACGTTTCAAGCATCTCATTGAACACTTCAACAGGACGAAATATGATAGAAGTATAGTCGGCATATCTGTCCCTCACCACCTTGAGGCTTGTCATACTTTCTTCCCGCTCTTGGGTTCCCCTAGGCACAACTGCACTCAAAGAAGTATAAAAGTTTGTGAGTGTGTCGGCGTCTGCTTTTGTGACCTTTCGCTTCAAATCAGGATTTGGGGAACCAAATGTTGTCCATATCACCCTTGCCTTCTGTAAGACCTCTGATGTTGAGGATATCTTACGCTTTCCATGGACATAATGATTAAGTCTTTTGGACTCAATCAAATACTTAATCTCATGCTTGAATATACAGATCGTTGCAGGATAATAATGGAATGAGCTTATCTTTACAAATTGTTCTGGAGTGAGTCTTTTGCCCTCCTTTGCTTCCCTTGCGATCTGATTACAAGCATAAGCCCAATGTTGACCATCAATGGGCTGGAATCTGCAATGAAGGAGAAATTCCTTCTTGACTTCCTTTAGCATATTCTCTCCTTGTGCCTCTTCGCCTTGTTCATGTGGAATATTTTTTAGAGTGTTTTTAAAGAATTGACTGAAGATCTCCTCGAAATGTGTAGGCCCTGTAAATGTTATTTGATCCAGAAAACTATTTTTGGTTGGACAAAACATTATTGGGCGCAAGACCACATTACTTGCCACAGGTTTCTTACCATCTCTCAAAGCCTCGTATATTTGCATTGCATAGGATATATCAAGGCTTCGGCTATTAGTAAACAGAGCTGCAGCTTCCACATCTTTGGCATTCACAAACCACGTCCTTTGACCCCAGATATATCCCACATCATCATCTGTAACTGCTTCATTAAGACGCAGATTAAGATTTTTAATTGATGTGAGTTCATCTTGATCATCTTCAACCTCGGATTCTGAGTCTTCTTCATCTTTCTCTTTTTTTGACCGTTTTTCATCCACATTATCTTTCTCTACAGTGGGACGATGTCTTTTCTTACTGCTTGGAACCGTGGCTCTTGCAGTACTAGCCTTTTGCATTTCACGTCGTGGTTTGCTAGCAAGAGCTTCTAGCATAACTGCAGTGGATCGACCTTGATCTTCTTCAATTTTTGCTAATTCCCGTGCACTCAAGGCTTGTTTTTCATCATCCTTAGTTACATTCACCATTTCTGGCTCTACAAGTTTGCGCTCATGTTCTACAGGTTTGTGACAGTGTGCCTGTTCTTCTTGTCCCTGCATTGAAGTCTGAGCTTTTTGATCTCCTTCATGTGATGATTCTTGCATATGGAGAGCATATTCTGCATCCTGAAAGTATTCAAACATTATCTTTGCATGCATCCTTTTTGCCACCACACTAGGAAATTGCTCCCAAGTATATGAAAGAGTCTCCAATGTCCTTTGCAACTCTGGAAACTTTGATGGTTGAGGAGGAGGCATCACAAAGGTCTTTGCATCTCTCCTTGACACAATAAAATGCATACCGCCAACTTCAGGATCTGAACTCTTTGTTAAAATATCCACAAAGGTGTCTTTTCGCTGAATTATTATGCCTACTACAAGGCTTGAAGTCATATCTTTTTTGAACAAAGTAGCATCCCATGGATCTTCAACACCATTGAACTCCCTTTTTGACATAAGTAGAAAGAGTCTCTTTTCCTTTTGATGAAGAAACCAAGCTCTTCTACCCATGTGATATCGAGTCCACCTACCAAAGCCATTGGGGCTATATTCCTTTCCTTTGAAATTCAAAGTGACATCAGAAACCCATTCTCTGATCTCAGAGTCATCTAGCATAGCCATCACATTAGCTGATTGCTCCATAATCCTACAAGAAAAGATAATGAAGAATTTAGATACATACAAGTAAAGTACAATATACAACCCTTGATACAATAAATGTGGAAAATAGCCCAAAAGGCTTTACAAGGCTTCATATGGCAATAAATGTGGGAAATAGCCTAAAAGGCTTTACAAGGCTTAAATATTTGTACAAATGTAAAAGAATTAGCCAATAAAGCTTTACAAGTAATATAAAATGTCATCTAGTGATAAAGCTTCAATCTTCATGAAGATTCATGTAATCTGTCCATCCATTGATATCTGAGCACTGATACCCAACTGGTGCAATCTATCCACTAAAAACTGTTCCACTGATATCCACTTATGCAGCCCACATGATATCCACTTATGCATCCCACTGATACTCGTTAATTAGTGAATGGTCGGGATGGTCGGGTTTATTACAAGGCGCTTCATATGACAATAAATGTAAAAAATAGCATAAAAGGCTTTACAAGGATTTTTATGACAATAAATGAGCTTAAATATTTATACAAATGCAATAAAAATAACCAATAATCATCAAGCTCCAATATGTCCCATGACATGTAATCTGTCCACTGATATATGCAATCTGTCCACTGATATTTGCTCATGCAATCTGTCCACTGATATCTGCTCATGCAATCTGCCCACTGATAAACTTCTTGGTAAATGGTAAAAGGTCTTATTTAATAGCATGTTATGAGTGTTAAACCGCATGTGAGCGAAGGGACTGACAACGATTAGGAACTAGTTACAAAAATTTGAGCATGGCTTCGATTGGCAACTTGGAGAATTGTCTCTCCTCTAAGGCAATCTAATCTATGCTAAACTATGCTAAACCAACCGTCGAAGCGAAGAAAAGCAATAAATAATTTCTTTTTCTGTGTTCATTTTAATGTGCTGGGGTTTAAGAGGCTTAAATATGCAAAAGAAGGGGTTGTGATGTAGAGGCTAAACCTGCATGTGATATAAATAAAGAACAAGTATCTAAAGAAAAGTTAACATTTTTCAATTTAAAAGATGAATATGTATAAAAACATTATCTCACCTTCAAAACAAACCATAAATTCACTCTTTTATAATTTTTTAAAAGTATAATATAAAATATGTAAATATATAAAACTCTCTTTACTTTCTCTCTCTCTCTCTCTCTCTCTCTCTACTCCTAAATCTCTTTGCAGCCATAGTCAAGACACCTCATTCTCTCTCTTAATCTCTCTCTCTCTCTCTATAACTCTTAAGTATTTTTCATCCCTCTCTCTCTCTCCCTCTCTCTCCCTCTCTCTCTTTCTCTCTCCCTCTCTCTCTTTCTCTCTCTCTCCCTCTCTCTCCCTACTCTCTCCCTCCCTCAAGGAGCCACGGTCCCCAAGAGAAGCCAAGGTCCCCAAGAGACCAGCTTCTCTCTCTTAATCTCTCTCCCTCTCTCTCCTCTCTCTTTCTTTCCCTCCCTACTCTTCTCTCTCATTTAAAAATATAATATAAAAGATGTAAATATATAAAACTCTCTTTACTTTCTCTCTCTCTCTCTCTCTCTCCTCCTAAATCTCCTTGTAGCCATAGTCAAGACACCTCATTCTCTCTCTTAATCTCTCTCTCTCTCTCTTTGACAACTCTTAAGCATTTTTCTCTCTATCCTCATCCCACTTATTCTCTCTCTCCCTCTCCCTCCCTCTAGCACAAAAGTTTCATTCCTCTCTCTCTCTCTCTCTCTCTCTCTCTCTCTCTCCCTCTCTCTCTCTCTCTCCCTCTCTCTCCCTAAGTCTCCCTCTTCTCTTCTCTCTCTCTCTCTCTTTTCCTCTCTCCTCTCGCCATGTTTCATTCCCATAAACTTTCTCTCTCTCTCCCTCTCTCTCTTTCTCTCTCTCCCTCTCTCTCTTTCTCTCTCCCTCTCTCTCCCTACTCTCTCCCTCCCTCAAGTAGCCACGGCCCCCAAGAGACCCGCTTCTCTCTCTTAATCTCTCTCCCCCTCTCTCCTCTCTCTTTACCAGCTTCTCTCTCTTAATCTCTCTCCGCCTCTCTCCTCTCTCTTTCTTTCCCTCCCTACTCTTCTCTCTCATTTAAGGAGCCCCTCTTCTCTGTGTGAATCTCTTTCTCTCTCTCCCTCTCTTAAGGAGCCCCTCTTCTCTCTCTTAATTTCTCTCTTTCCCTCCCTCCCTATTCTCCCATTTCTCAAATTTACAAACTCAAATATAAATAAAAAACTAATTAAAATAGAACTCAAAAACTCAAATAAGAAACTAATTTAAAAAGAATTGTAATGCCTTCTAAAAGACCACCCTCCTCAAAAACTTTAAGAATAAACTAATTGAAAAAGGATTATAAGTAAAGAAAAAGAATTACAATACGAATTTTAAGAAATAGAACTCAAAAACCTTAACAAGAAACTAATTGAAAAGAATTGTAAGTAAAGAAATAGAATTACAAGACGAATAAAAAAGAATGCAAGTACCTGGAAAAAGTGAAAAAAGTAAGGCTCGGCTTATCCTTTCTCTTCCGCTCTTGGTTGCTTCAATGAAACGAGGAGAGAGTTAAAACTAGTCCACTCCTACACATAAATTTGAATTTTCAAAAAAGAGAGGGAAATTTGAATTCATTATAAATTTGAATTCAAATTTGTGTTCAACATTCTTCTTATACTTTCTTCTTATACGTTCCTTTTGAATTCAAATTTATGTTCAACATTCTTCTTGATACTTTCTTCAACATTCTTCTCGATTCTCGTAAGTCCTTTTCATGTAAGTCCTTTTCATTCTCGTAAGTCCTTTTCATTCTTCTCGTAAGTCAAATCTTATTTTTCGTTCTTGCTCGTGATAGTAAGTCAAATCCTCCTCTCCCATCTCTCTCTCTCCTTCTCTCTCTCTCCTCTCTCTCCTCTCCTTCCCTCCATCCATCCCTCGACCCAATCCTCTCTTCCAACCTCCTTCCCTCCCCTCCCTCCGCCGCCAAAACTCCTCCCTTCCCTCCGCCCCCCCTCCTTCCCCAAAATCCCCCTCCCCCTCCCCCCTCCCCTCCCCTCCTGCTACCCTTCCCCTCTCCCGTCGCCTAACCTCTTCCTCCCCTACCCCTTTTTCCCCCTACCCCCTTTTAACCTTCCTCCCTTTTCCCCACCCCCCTTGGCGACCCCCCCAACCCTTCCACCCTCTTCCCCACTCTTCCTTTGGCCCCCCCTCCCTCCCTCCTTGGCGACACCCCCCTCCTCTCACCCAGCTCCCCCTCCGCCCTCCCTGGGGCTGGCGGCCGCGGCCGCCAGCCCCCCCCCCTCCTCTCACCCAGCCCCCCCCTCTTCAACCTCCCCCCCCTTCGCAATCCACCCATCCCCCCCCGTTCACCCTCCCTCTCTCCCTGGGCTGGCGGCCGCGGCCGCCAGCCCCCCCCCCTCCTCTCACCACCCAACCCCCCCCTCTTCACCTTCCCCCCCCTTCGCAACCCATCCTCCCCTTCACCCTGCCTGGCTGGCAGCCGCGGCCGCCAGCCCCCCCCCTCTCCTCTCACCCAGCCCCCCCCCTCTCCTCTCACCCAGCCCCTTCGCAACCCTCTCTCCTCTCTCCCTGGGCTGGCGGCCGCGGCCGCCAGCCCCCCCCCCTCCTCTCACCCACCCCCCCTCTTCACCCTCCCGCCCCCCCTTCGCAACCCACCCATCCCCCCCCCCTCTCCTCTCTCCCCCCTCCTCTCACCCAGCCCCCCCCCTCTCCTCTCTCCCTGGGCTGGCAGCCGCGGCCGCCAGCCCCCCCCCCCTCCTCTCACCCAGCCCCCCCCCTCTTCACCCTCCCCCCCCCCTTCGCAACCCACCCATCCCCCCCCTTCACGCTCCCTGGCTGGCGGCCGCGGCCGCCAGCCCCCCCCCTCCTCTCACCCAGCCCCCCCCCCCTTCACACTCCCGCCCCCCCTTCGCAACCCACCCATCCCCCCCCTTGGCCCTCCCTGGCTGGCGGCCGCGGCCGCCAGCCCCCCCCCCCTCTCACCCAGGGGGGGTCTTCACCCTCCCCCCCCCCTTCGCGACCCACCCATCCCCCCCTTCACCACCCTCCCTGGCTGGCGGCCGCGGCCGCCAGCCCCCCCCCCTCCTCTCACCCAGCCCCCCCCCTCTCCTCTCACCCAACCCCTTCGCAACCCCCTCTCCTCTCTACCTGGGCTGGCGGCCGCGGCCGCCAGCCCCCCCCCCTCCTCTCACCCAGCCCCCCTCTCTTCGCTCTCCCCCCCCCTTTCGCAACCCACCCTCCCTGGCTGGCGGCCGCGGCCGCCAGCCCCCCCCCCCTCCTCTCACCCAGCCCCCCCCTCTTCCCCCCCCCCCTTTCGCAACCCCTCCTCCACCCCCCCTTCCCCCCCTCAGCCGCTCCCCCACCCTCCCGGGCTGGCGGCCGTGGCCGCCAGCCCCCCCTCTTCACCCTCCCCCCCTCTCCCCCCTCAGCCGCGCCCCCCCCTCCCCCTCTCAGCCGTGCCCCCCCTCCCTCCTCCCCCCTTCAGCCGCTCCCCCACCCTCCCGGGCTGGCGGCCGCGGCCGCCAGCCCCCCCTCTTCACCCTCCCCCCCCTCCCCCCCTCAGCCGCGCCCCCCTCCCTCCCCCTCTCAGCTGCGCCCCGCACCGCCTCCCTCCCCCTCTCAGCCGCTCCCCCCTCCTCTCAGCCGCACCCCCCCCTCCCCCTCTCAGCCGCTCCCCCCTCCTCCTCTCAGCCCCCCTCTGCACCCACCCGCTTCCCTCCCACCCGCCGCGCCAGCCTCCCCTCCCACCCCCTTCCCTCACACCCACCTCCCTCTTCGCCCCTTCTTCCCCTCCCTTCCTCCTCCCTCCCGTCCCACCCTCTTCCTCCCCTCCCTTCCTCCTCCCTCCCCTCCCTCCCCTCCCCTGAACCTTTCTCTCTCTAATTTCTCTCTCTTCAAATTTTAAAAAAGAAACTAGAAAAAAAAGTTTGCAAGTACCTGGAAACAGTTTGTAAGTTTGCTCTTTCTTGCTTTCTTGCTCTTCCTTCCTTGCTCTCTTGATCGTCCTTGCTTTCTTGCTTGAATGAAATGAGGGGAGAAAGAATGAATGAAGGAAGACTATATATAAGAAAAATTAGGTTTTCCTCCTCCTCTCCTATTGGCTTTCCATTCCTCCCCTCTCTCCTATTGGCTTTTCATTTATCTCCTCTCCCATTGGCTCCCATTACTCCCCCTCTCCTATTGAACCCCCATCCCTCATCCATTAGCCCTCCTCCCATCCATCCATTTCTTCTTCCTCCCCATTGCCACCACTCCCATCCCACATTTCCACCACGTCCCATACTCCTCCCATTTTCCAAAATCCCATATTTCCCCATCTCACCCTCCTCTTTTTCATCCCCTATTAACTTCCTCACTCATTTCACTCCCTTATTAGCCTACTCCCCTATTACCTTCCCCTCTCCCATTCCATTCTTCCCTCCCCACTCTCACTTCCACTTCCCATTACTCACTTGCCATTTAAAAACTATTAATATATTATTATACTATTTTTTATACTTATTATCATACACCCTTATTACTTCCCTATCCTATTCCACTCCTCCCTCCTCATTCCCACTTCCACTTCCCATTACTCACTTGCTATACACATTTGCAAACTATTAATAGATTATTACATGATTTTTTATACTATTTGTAAACTTACATATGGGCAAAATCACAGGTGTCAAAGCGATCCTATTGTGGTCATACAACAACTGTGCTTTTATTCAAGGGTATATTTATCCTCATCAACAAGCTTATTTACTCAAGGTATGAAGTGCATAATTTGTGCACTAGGTGTTTACTTTGTGCCAAAATTGTTTGCCACACACACACACACATATACATATACCGAGAATTTTCTAATATTATCGCATCTACATTTCTCCAATGGGCACAAAACTTTGTACACTCCTCAACCTAGGTCTTATTGACTTGCATACAAAGTGGTGCACCCATCTCATAAGTACTTGTTCGGATAACACACCTCCTATGCATTTTATGACGACTGTGCATAACACTAGGAACAAAATGGTGTATCATGTGCGACAGACTATGCAAAGCATATCCAATGGACACAAGACTTTACACGTTCCTCAACCTAGGCAGTATTGACTTGTGTGCAAAGTGGCATCCCCATCCGATAAGTACTTGTTTGAAAAATACACCTACGATCGTGTTTTTTGACGATTATGCATGACACTAAGGCAATGATGGTGTTTTATGCTTGATCGACAATGCAAAGCATATCCGATGGGCACAATACTTTGCACACACCTTTAACTAGGTAGAATCGACTTACATGCAAAGTGGCATGCCCATCCCATAAGTGCTTGATCCTATAACATACCTAGAAACGTGTTTTTTGACGGATGTGCATGACACTAGAGTAAAAATAGTATTTAATGCTCGATAGACCATGCAAAGGATATCCGATGGGCACAAAACTTTTCGTACGCCTCAACCTAGGTGGTATTGAAATGTTCTCAATGAGGCACACCCATCCGATAAGTACTTGGTCAGATAACACACCTAATGGCGTGTTTTTTTGCGAATGTGCATGTCATTAGGAAAAAAATGATGTATAATGCGTGATCGACCATGCAAATCATATCCGATGGTGACAATACTTTGCACGCACCTCAACGTAGTTAAAACGGACTTGCGTGCAAAGTGGAGCCCCCATATGATAAATATTTATTTGAATAACACACCTATGGCCGTGTTTTTATATGGTTGTGCATGACACTAAGGCAAAAACGGTGTGTTATGCTTGATCGACAATGCAAAGCATATCCGATGGGCACGATACTTTGCACACACCTTCAACTAGGAGTAATTGACTTACATGCAAAGTGGCACGCCCATCGCATAAGTGCTTGATCAGATAACACACCTAGCAGTGTGTTTTTTTACGAATGTGCATGGCACTAAGGCAAAAATGGAATTTAATGCTCGATCGACCATGCAAAGCATATCCGATGGGCACAATACTTTGCACACACCTTCAACTAGGTGGAATTGACTTACATGCAAAGTGGCATTCCCATCGCATAAGTGCTTGATCGGATAACACACCTAGCAGCGTGTTTTTTTACGGATGTGCATGGCACTAAGGCAAAAATGGTATTTAATGCTCGATCGACCATGCAAATCATATCCGATGGGCATAATACTTTTCCTATACCTCAACCTAGTTGTTATTAAAATGTTTTCAAAGAGGCACATCCATCTGATAAGTACTTGGTCAGATAACATACCCAAGGGCGTGTTTTTTTGCGGATGTGCATACCACTAGGGAAAAAATGGTGTATAATGCGTGATCGACCATGCAAATCATATCCGATGGTGATAATACTTTGCACGCACCTCAATGTACTTAAAATGGACTTGCGTGCAAAGTGGAGCCCCCATCTGATAAGTACTTATTTGAATAACACACCTATGGCCGTGTTTTTATATGATTGTGCATGACACTAAGGCAAAAACGGTGTGTTATGCTTGATCAACCATGCAAATCATATCCGAAGGTGACAATACTTTTCACACACCTCAAACTAGTTGAAACGGACTTGCGTGCAAACTAGAGCCCCCATCCGATAAGTACTAGTTTGAATAACACATCTAGGACTGCGTTTTTTTACGAATGTGCATGACACTAAGATAAAAACGGTGTTTTATGCTTGATCGACAATGCAAATCATATCCGATGGGCACAATACTTTGCACACACCTTCAACTAGGTAGAATCAACTTACATGCAAAGTGGCATGCCCATCCCATAAGTGCTTGATCCTATAACATACCTAGAAACATGTTTTTTGACGGATGTGCATGACACTAGAGTAAAAATAGAATTTAATGCTCGATAGACCATGCAAAGGATATCCGATGGGCACAAAACTTTTCGTATGCCTCAACCTAGGTGGTATTGAAATGTTCTCAATGAGGCACACCCATCCGATAAGTACTTGGTCAGATAACACACCTAATGGCGTGTTTTTTTGCGAATGTGCATGTCATTAGGAAAAAAATGATGTATAATGCGTGATCGACCATGCAAATCATATCCGATGGTGACAATACTTTGCACGCACCTCAACGTAGTTAAAACGGACTTGCGTGCAAAGTGGAGCCCCCATATGATAAATATTTATTTGAATAACACACCTATGGCCGTGTTTTTATATGGTTGTGCATGACACTAAGGCAAAAACGGTGTGTTATGCTTGATCGACAATGCAAAGCATATCCGATGGGCACGATACTTTGCACACACCTTCAACTAGGTGTAATTGACTTACATGCAAAGTGGCACGCCCATTGCATAAGTGCTTGATCAGATAACACATCTAGCAGTGTGTTTTTTTACGAATGTGCATGGCACTAAGGCAAAAATGGAATTTAATGCTCGATCGACCATGCAAAGCATATCCGATGGGCACGATACTTTGCACACACCTTCAACTAAGTGGAATTGACTTACATGCAAAGTGGCATTCCCATCGCATAAGTGCTTGATCAGATAACACACCTAGTAGCGTGTTTTTTAACGGATGTGCATGGCACTAAGGCAAAAATGGAATTTAATGCTCGATCGACCATGCAAAGCATATCCGATGGGCACGATACTTTGCACACACCTTCAACTAGGTGGAATTGACTTACATGCAAGGTGGCATTCCCATCGCATAAGTGCTTGATCGGATAACACACCTAGCAGCGTGTTTTTTTACGGATGTGCATGGCACTAAGGCAAAAATGGTATTTAATGCTCGATCGACCATGCAAAGCATATCCGATGGGCATAATACTTTTCCTATACCTCAACCTAGTTGTTATTAAAATGTTGTCAAAGAGGCACATCCATCCGCCGATAAGTACTTGGTCAGATAACATACCCAAGGGCGTGTTTTTTTGCGGATGTGCATACCACTAGGGAAAAAATGGTGTATAATGCGTGATCGACCATGCAAATCATATCCGATGGTGACAATACTTTGCACGCACCTCAATGTACTTAAAACGGACTTGAGTGCAAAGTGGAGCCCCCATCTGATAAGTACTTATTTGAATAACACACCTATGGCCGTGTTTTTATATGATTGTGCATGACACTAAGGGAAAAACGGTGTGTTATGCTTGATCAACCATGCAAATCATATCTGAAGGTGAGAATACTTTGCACACACCTCAAACTAGTTGAAACGGACTTGCGTGCAAACTAGAGCCCCCATCCGATAAGTACTAGTTTGAATAACACATCTAGGACTGCGTTTTTTTACGAGTGTGCATGACACTAAGATAAAAACGGTGTTTTATGCTTGATCGACAATGCAAATCATATCCGATGGGCACAATACTTTGCACACACCTTCAAATAGGTAGAATCGACTTACATGCAAAGTGGCATGCCCATCCCATAAGTGCTTGATCCTATAACATACCTAGAAACGTGTTTTTTGACGGATGTGCATGACACTAGAGTAACAATAGAATTTAATGCTCGATAGACCATGCAAAGGATATCCGATGGGCACAAAACTTTTCGTACACCTCAACCTAGGTGGTATTGAAATGTTCTCAATGAGGCACACCCATCCGATAAGTACTTGGTCAGATAACACACCTAATGGCGTGTTTTTTTGCGAATGTGCATGTCATTAGGAAAAAAATGATGTATAATGCGTGATCGACCATGCAAATCATATCCGATGGTGACAATACTTTGCACGCACCTCAATGTAGTTAAAACGGACTTGCGTGCAAAGTGGAGCCCCCATCTGATAAGTACTTATTTGAATAACACACCTATGGCCGTGTTTTTATATGGTTGTGCATGACACTAAGGCAAAAACGGTGTGTTATGCTTGATCGACAATGCAAAGCATATCCGATGAACACAATACTTTGCACACACCTTCAACTAGGTGTAATTGACTTACATGCAAAGTGGCACGCCCATCGCATAAGTGCTTGATCAGATAACACACCTAGCAGCGTGTTTTTTTACGGATGTGCATGGCACTAAGGCAAAAATGGTATTTAATGCTCGATCGACCATGCAAAGCATATCCGATGGGCACTATACTTTGCACACACCTTCAAACTTGTGGAATAGACTTACATGCAAAGTGGCACACCCATCCCATAAGTGCTTGATTGGATAACATACCTAGCAGCGTGTTTTTTGACGGAAGTGCATGACACTAGAGTAAAAATAGTATTTAATACTCGATTGACCATGCAAAGGATATCTGATGGGCACAATACTTTGCACACACTTTCAACTAGGTGGAATTGACTTACATGCAAAGTGGCATTCCCATCGCATAAGTGCTTGATCGGATAACACACCTAGGAGCGTGTTTTTTTACGGATGTGCATGGCACTAAGGCAAAAATGGTATTTACTGCTCGATCAACCATGCAAAGCATATCCGATGGGCATAATACTTTTCTCATACCTCAACCTAGGTGTTATTAAAATGTTGTCAAAGAGGCACACCCATCCGATAAGTACTTGGTCAGATAACATACCTAAGGGCGTGTTTTTTTGCGGATGTGCATATACCACTAGGAAAAAAACGGTATATAATGCGTGATCAACCATGCAAATCATATCCGATGGTGACAATACTTTGCACACACCTCAACCTAGTGGAAACGGACTTGCATGCAAATTGGAGCCCTTATCCGATAAGTACTAGTTTGAATAACACATCTAGGACTGCGTTTTTTTACGAATGTGCATGACACTGAGATAAAAACGGTGTTTTATGCTTGATCGACAATGCAAAGCATATCCGATGGGCACAATACTTTGCACACACCTTCAACTAGGTGGAATCAACTTACATGCAAAGTGGCACGCCCATCCCATAAGTTCTTGATCGGATAACATACCTAGAAGCGTGTTTTTTGACGGATGTGCATGACACTAGAGCAAAAATAGTATTTAATTCGATCGACCATGCAAAGCATATCCGATGGGCACAAAACTTTTCGTACGCCTCAACCTAGGTGGTATTGAAATGTTCGCAATGAGGCACACCCATCCGATAAGTAATTGGTCAGATAACACACCTAGTAGCGTGTTTTTTTACGGATGTGCATGGCACTAAGGCAAAAATGGTATTTAATGCTCGATCCACCATGCAAAGCATATCCGATGGGCACGATACTTTGCACACACCTTCAACTAGGTGGAATAGACTTATATGCAAAGCGGCACGTGCATCCCATAAGTGCTTGATTGGATTACATACCTAGCAACGTGTTTTTTGACGGATGTGCATGACACTAGAGCAAAAATAGTATTTAATGCTCGATCGACCATGCAAAGCATATCCGATGGACACAAAACGTTTCTTACACCTTAACCTAGGTGGTATTGAAATTTTCTCAATGAGGCACACCCATTCGATAAGTACTTGGTCAGATAACACACCTAATGGCGTGTATTTTTGCGGATGTGCATATCATTAGGAAAAAAATGGTGTATAATGCGTGATCGACCATGCAAATCATATCCGATGGTGACAATACTTTGCACGCACCTCAATGTAGTTAAAACGGACTTGCGTGCAAAGTGGAGCCCCCATCTGATAAGTACTTATTTGAATAACACACCTATGGCCGTGTTTTTATATGGTTGTGCATGACACTAAGGCAAAAACGGTGTGTTATGCTTGATCGACAATGCAAAGCATATCCGATGAACAAAATACTTTGCACACACCTTCAACTAGGTGTAATTGACTTACATGCAAAGTGGCACGCCCATCGCATAAGTGCTTGATCAGATAACACACCTAGCAGCGTGTTTTTTTACGGATGTGCATGGCACTAAGGCAAAAATGGTATTTAATGCTCGATCGACCATGCAAAGCATATCCGATGGGCACGATACTTTGCACACACCTTCAAACTTGTGGAATAGACTTACATGCAAAGTGGCACGCCCATCCCATAAGTGCTTGATCAGATAACATACCTAGCAGCGTGTTTTTTGACGGATGTGCATGACACTAGAGTAAAAAAAGTATTTAATGCTCGATCGACCATGCAAATGATATCCGATGGGCACAAAACTTTTTGTACGCCTCAACCTAGGTGGTATTGAAATGTTCTCAATGAGGCACACCCATCCGATAAGTACTTGGTCAAATAACACACCTAATGGCGTGTTTTTTTGCGGATGTGCATATCATTAGGAAAAAAATGGTATATAATGCGTGATCGACCATGCAAATCATATTCGATGGTGACAATACGTTGCATGCACCTCAACGTAGTTGAAACGAACTTGCGTGCAAAGTGGATCCCCCATCTGATAAGTACTTATTTGAATATCACACCTATGGCCGTATTTTTATATGGTTGTGCATGATACTAAGGCAGAAACGGTGTGTTATGCTCGATCGACAATACAAAGCATATCCGATGAACACAATACTTTGCAAACAGCTTCAACTAGGTGTAATTGACTTACATGCAAAGTGGCACGCCCATCGCATAAGTGCTTGATGAGATAACACACCTAGCAGCGTGTTTTTTTACGGATGTGCATGGCACTAAGGCAAAAATGGCATTTAATGCTCGATCAACCATGCAAATCATATCGGATGGGCACGATAATTTGCACACATCTTCAACTAGGTGTAATTGACTCACATGGAAAGTGGCATTCCCATCGCATAAGTTCTTGATCGGATAACACACCTAGCAGCGTGTTTTTTTACGAATGTGCATGGCACTAAGGCAAAAATGGTATTTAATGCTCGATCGACCATGCAAAGTATATCCGATGGGCATAATACTTTTCTTATACCTCAACCTAGGTGGTATTAAAATGTTGTCAAAGAGGTACACCCATCCGATAAGTACTTGGTCAGATAACATACCTAAGGGCGTGTTTTTTTGCGGATGTGCATACCACTAGGGAAAAAACGGTGTATAATGCGTGATCGACCATGCAAATCATATCTGATGGTGACAATACTTTGCACACACCTCAAACTAGTTGAAACAGACTTGCGTGCAAACTGGAGCCCCCATCCGATAAGTACTAGTCTGAATAACACATCTAGGACTGCGTTTTTTGACGAATGTGCATGACACTAAGACAAAAACGGTGTTTTATGCTTGATCGACAATGCAAAGCATATCCGATGGGCACAATACTTTGCACACACCTTCAACTAGGTAGAATCAACTTACATGCAAAGTGGCACGCCCATCCCATAAGTGCTTGATCATATAACATACCTAGAAGCGTGTTTTTTGACGGATGTGCATGACACTAGAGTAAAAATAGTATTTGATGCTCGATTGACCATGCAAAGGATATCCAATGGGCACAAAACTTTTTTTACGCCTCAACCTAGGTGGTATTGAAATGTTCTCAATGAGGCACACCCATCCGATAAGTACTTGGTCAGATAACACACCTAATGGCGTGTTTTTGTGCGAATGTGCATATCATTAGGGAAAAAATGGTGTATAATGCGTGATCGACCATGCAAATCATATCCGATGGTGACAATACTTTGCACGCACCTCAATGTAGTTAAAATGAACTTGGGTGCAAAGTGGAGCCCCCATCTGATAAGTACTTATTTGAATAACACACCTATGGCCGTGTTTTTATATGGTTGTGCATGACAGTAAGGCAGAAATAGTGTGTTATGCTTGATCGACAATGCAAAGCATATTGGATGGGCACAATACTTTGCACACACCTTCAACTAGGTGGAATTGACTTACATGCAAAGTGGCATTCCCATCGCATAAGTACTTGATCGGATAACACACTTAGCAGCGTGTTTTTTTTATGGATGTGCATGATAGGAGCAAAAATAGTATTTAATGCTCGATGGACCATGCAAAGCATATCCGATGGGCACAAAACTTTTTGTACACCTCAACTAGGTGGAATTGACTTACATGCAAAGTGGCACCCGCATCCCATTAGTGTTTGATTGGATAACGTACCTAGTAGGCTCATGTTTTTTTACGGATGTGCATGACACTAGAGCAAAAATAGTATTTAATGCTTGATTGACCATGCAAAGGATAACTTGGCATGTCCATCTGATGAGTACTTGATCGGATAACTTCTCCCACTAATAAATTAAGTACTAATTAAAAATTATAATAAATAAGTAGATTATTAAAAAGAGACTAATATTTATGTAATTGTTGCCACTGCAGCTTGCTTGCGAAGGACTCTCACAAAAGAGATGGCTATAGATTTTGTTCCAGGGATGGATGTGATTTTATGTAGCAAAAGAGAAGTAGTTGCATTTGCTACAATCCATGATAGTGATCCCAATTCACTTTGCCACTTTCGAAGACTTGGCAAAGATAAGGTAGCAGTTACTGTATCAAAGATTCTTAGCGCACATGTTGAGCTAAAGTATAAATGTGGAGATATGGAAACACTTGGAGATGTTATGCCCTACAATACATCCAACAAATCATTTATAGCATGGGACAAAGATGAGACTTATGCAACAGACATTATCAAGAATACAAAGTGCACCACCTTGGATTTTACTATAGGGGACATTTTACAAATGAGATCATTTGCAAATAAGATTGTAGCAGAAGGTGAAGTATTGGGATTTGAACAAGTGGAGCAATGGTCATTTGCGCAGATGAGGATTCTAAAAGTCACTGATGATGGTATGGTTGATAACATAACATCCTTATGTGATCCCTACTATGAGGTAGGCAAGAATATGAGATGGAGCATGCAATTTTTAAACATGAGAAAGAGGCACGTGGTTTTCAATGATAAAGACAACGCATACTACAATATCAAAGGACCTAAAAAGCGTGCCCATGTGCCAGGCTCTATCACTTCAAATGTGGATGATTTCAATATACTCAATTATAGAAGTGACATCTTATCTGGAGTGGATGAGTTCATTGGTTCCAAGAAACAAAATGATTTTAGAAGCGAAGCCTTATCTGGGGTGGATGAATTCTTGCACAGTGAGAAGGGCAAAGGTTTCAATAGCGATGTCTTGTCAAGTGTGGATGAGTTCATGCATATTAACAAACCTGGTGTCAATCAAGGTTGTGGATTTGTGAAAGCCATGCAAGATGTCCCAATGAGTGATGTTCTCTCAGGAGTGGAAGAGTTTCAAGGTTCTCAATACTCTCGTAGAATATTGAATTCATTGAATGGTCCTAAGAGTATGTTAAAAATGAGGATGAGATCAACAGAGGATTATTCAGTATTTAACTTTGATTGTGATATGAACAAGGATGCAACGACCAATCATGGATGCTTGGTTACAAACAAATGTGAGGAGAAGAAGTGCATAAATACAGATAACAATGTGTACGAGGAACGAAAACGGTCATACATATGCATGAAGAGAAAGAGAATCCAGGCAGATCCACAAAAGCAACCAAAGAGGAAGAGAGTAATGAAGGAGAAGAACATAATAAATGCATTGGGATATCTATGTTGCAAGCGAAGATGTATGCGCTTCACTGATCTTGCAGACATCAGGGAATGTAGAGGACACGTGTGGCAAAGAAGGGGAAGCGAAAGAAATGAATACCTTCTCACAAGTCTCTCTTGCTTTCTTCAGAATGGCAATAAAAGGCTAAGTTCAAGACAAAAGGTAAAACCTCTCGTAAATGGAAAAAGGATTTGCAATAAGGCATATCGCAATATTACTGGATTATCCCATGGTACATATTGGGATTTAGTCACCAAGGCAAAGGGCGGCAACAAATTTAGCATTCACGGTAATAGAGGAAGGTCCAAATCAAGAATCTCAACTGTCAGGGCAGCAGCAATTTTACAAGACTTCATACATGAAAATGCTTTGCCTCAACCCCATATATCTACCAAACTCCCTAACGGTGATGCGATCACTGAAATGCACCTTCCAATGGGCTTGACAAAGCTCGAAGTATTTGACTCTATTGCAGAAAAGCAAAGGCAAAGAGGGGATGCTGTAGCTTCTTCTCATACTTTGTATACTCTTTGGAAGAAGAACTTTGGATATGTTAAAATCCCAAGGAGGCAAAAAATGTCAAAGTGCAATGTCTGTGATGATTTAAAGCGAGCGATTGAGAGTGCAACATGTCCAAATCAAAGGGAATTATACAAAAAAAACCGAAAATCTCATCATGACCTTATTCGACATTCCAGACAAAAATATGCATTTTGGAAGGAGCAAGCTATTTCGCATCCTGATGACTACATGTGTCTTATTGTAGATGGCATGGATCAGAATACAACAACATTGCCTCGTTTTGTTGCCACTCCACCTAAATTACAAGGAAAGCACTTTCTAAAGACACATCTATGTGGAGTGTTAGTGCATGGAATTAAGTTCTTTGCAGATATATGGATTGATTCCTTGCATCTACATGATAGCAATCAAGTTGTAACATCTATTATGAAGGCAATTCGCAATGTACATGCAGAAAAAGGTCGCCTGCCACCAACTTTGAGAATACAAGCTGATAATTGCTGGCGAGAAAATAAGAATGTACTTATGTTTGCCTTCTGCTCCATGCTAGTTGCTCATCGAATCTTCAATGAGGTCGAATGTGGATTTTTGTATGTTGGGCATACACATGAGGATATCGATCAGGTTTTTAGCACAGTCTCAAGGGAGCTTAAATGCAAGGATGTGGAGACAATAGATGACTTGGTAAGAAGATGTGGCAGGCAAGTTGGTGGTCGTAAGGAAAGTACAGTATGTGAGAGGCTCGAAAGAATGTATGATTGGAAGAGCTTCATTCTACCTTTCATACAAACGGGTGGTGATGCATTGACAGGTCATACCAATCCACACTACTTTCGTTTTTTTTTAAAAGATGAAAAACCTGTAATGCAATGGCAACAGTATTCTCATGATACAAAATGGGAACCTGAAGAACCTTACAGTCTCTTAACTTCAATTCCCAGCAAGGAAAGGTATCCAACATGGGCTCCTATACAAGAATTTAATGAGAGGTCTAATTGTGAAATAGATGGATTAAAAGCATTTATTACATGCAAAGAGGAAATGCTCCAGAGATATCCTGATTCGAAGCCTGCTTGGAGAGAACACACTACCACTGTAATTAACAAGACACGAAATTTAATAAAGGACCTTGAGAGAATGCGAGGCTCAAAGGATGTCAAGGAAGAATGCAATATGTTTTGGCCAAATGTTCATAACGATTTGCGCCCAGCTCCAGTCTTTGAAAATGATTTTGTATCATTACTCCCACGTCCATATTGTGGACCGAAGAAGAGAGAGTTTATGCCACAAGTAGATATAGAGGTTGATTGTTTTGTTGTGGTTCGGCCATCGGATGATGAATATGAGAATGTGAAGTTTTGGGTTGCAAAAGTAGTTGATGTGCAAAGAGATGACCAAGGGAGAGCTATAACATTTACAGCGGTATGGTATGAGCCAAAGGGCAGGAAGGAGAATATGGATAACAACACATTATATACTAATTGTATAATGAAGGAGTGGGTCCCAAATGATGAAGCAGTCTCTCAAGTTTCGACAGAGACAATCATAGTGTCTTGGCATTCAAGGGCAAAGAAATCAAAGAAGCACATGGGATATGAGGTAGAAGGAAAAATAAAAATACCACAGCAAACTATTTTGCATATACACGAATTTTTAAGGATGCTCGCCATGGAGGAAGTAGAAGGAGATAGCGCAAATGAAGAATGTCCATGATTAAAGCTTTGTATTGAAGTCCATTGATTCAGAAGGATTTTATTTGGGTACTAGGCAAGGAGCCAATCCAAGACAATTATAATCAGAGTCATCACCTCGTATGTCAAATGAGAGTCAAAATATGCACTGGATGTCACCCAAGGGTCAAGGCTTGCCAAGACAATAGGGAGTTAATGCAGATGGCACCTGGCAAGGGACTATCACATTGAGCAATAAGACAATGGGGAGTCAATGCACCCAAGGGGCAAGGCTTGGCAAGATAACTTGTGGGAGTTAATGCAGATGGCACCTGTATTTTGCACTGGATGTCACCCAAGGGTCAAGGCTTGGCAAGACAACAGGGAGTTAATGCAGATGGCACCTGGCAAGGGACTATCGCATTGAGCAATAAGACAATGGGGAGTCAATGCACCTCCAAGGGGCAAGGCTTGGCAAGACAAGCCTAGGTCAAATTATGCAGATGGCAACTGGCAAGGGACTGTCGTGACATTGAGCAATAAGACAATGGGGTGTCAAATTATGCAGATGGCATGAATTGAGGCTCTTTAAGAGCAACAATTTAAATTGTAAACATATGTTCAATCTAGCAATAAGACAATGGGGTGTCAAATTATGCAGATGGCACGAATTGAGGCTCTTTAAGAGCAACAATTTAAATTGTAAACATATGTTCAATCTATATCATTTTGGATATAAAGACTGTAGCTAAGAGCAACGTCTCTCAATGTAATCATATACATAAAGCTACAATTGCTATTATCCCTCTTTGGTCTTATGGCATCATGTCTTCTTTCTATTTATTAAAAGTTTTGTTAAATTTTGTGCATATTGCCGAGTGACAATGTTATTTTCATGAAATATTTAAGTCTCCTTTCATGGATTTATAAATTTATCACGTCAACAAAAAATGTCAAGGAAAAATATTTAAAATAATTAAATTAACAAATAACTTAGATATAGCTAGAATTTCTAATATAGGATTATTTCAAATTCTTGCATGTTGGTGTAAAAGTATAGATTGAAAAAACAATATTTGTATGTGAATATGATAGAGCCACAAAGTGAACTTTTGATTTGGGAAGGAAAAATGTCAAGGAAAAATATTAAAAATAATTAAATTAACAAATAACTTAGATATAGCTAGAATTTCTAATATAGGATTATTTCAAATTCTTGCATGTTGGTGCAAAAGT